>NW_027212108.1:0-43112 GCF_036971445.1 Narcine bancroftii | reverse complement strand
TCTTGATACATATCCATGACAAGAACTCGGGAGAATCTGATTTAGTTACTAGACTTTTGAACAGAACAGTGTCTGGACATTTTATCCCTAAACTGAAACTTTATAGACATACAGAACAAAAAGAGGGCAAAACAAGCTTGTGTCTCACCAATACCACAATTCACGGACACTTTTTAAGTTCTCAAGGGTGGCAGAAAACACAAAGAACAGACAAACTCCTTCCACACTGTCACTTTGAGAGCTTTGGACTCACCATGCTATAAATATTGCCAAGCCATCACTCTCTCTCCAAATCAATGACCCAAAGTCCTGGCTGAGCGATAGATTTGAGACATTTTACCCGCTATGTAGCAATCGGGCACAAGGAAAATTGCTGCTTCCATTGTGAAGTATTTAGGAATCTCAGACCACAAACAACCTTCACCCCGAAAAACAAGCAATTCTCCACAATAAAACTAGGTTTCCTTCCTGTCTGCAAGCATCTGCTCTCTTGAGTCTGAATGGCACAACTGGGGAAACCGTTTCAAATCCATGACCTGAAACAGCATATTCTCTTCCCCTAATTGGAGCTGTCTTGCAATTGGCCACCACTGCCCGAGCAAGAATGAACTGGGAGATCTCACACTTGCTCCTTCACAGGTGAGACCTCCCTGTTCACTGGAGCTCCATATTATCCATCTTGCTCAATTTTGTTAACCTTAATCAAGTCTCCTCTCATTCTCCAACACTCCCATGAAAAATAAAAATCATGTATCCTGTAGTTCGCGAGTCTGGACACCAGGTGGTGGTATTATACCTAGATCTATCTCTCTCTCTCTCCCCCTCTCGCTTCATGCATGCAGTACTCGGTGTGAACAGGCGGTGGCAGCACTTTACAGCTCTTGCAATCTGCAGCTTGGACAGGAGATGACGGAGTTACAGAGACATGGCTGCGGGAACGGCAGGATTGGGAAATCAATGTTCCCGGGTACACGTCCTATAGAAAAGACAGAAAGTTGGGAAGAGGAGGTGGGGTAGCTCTGTTGGTAAGAAATAAAATTCAGGCATTTGAAAGGAAAGACATTGAAACAGGTGGGTAGAGTCTGTTTTGATAGAATTAAGAAATTGTAAAGGCATGAGGACCATAATGGGGGTCATTTACAGGCCTCCGAAAAGTAGCTCAGATATTAAAGTATAAATCAGGAATTAAGAGTGGCATGTCAAAGTGGTAGCAATACGGTAGTTATGGGGGACTTCAACATGAAAGTGGACTGGGATAATCAGACGGGGGCAGGAACACAAGAGAGTGAGTTTATTGAATGTCTACGAGATACTTTCATCCATTGATTTAATTATAAATTTGGTTACTTTGTTCTTTATGTTAATTTTTTTCCCCAGTTTTATCCATATTTGAATCCAAATTCAGGTTGAAATCCCCTCCTATTAATATGTTCCCTTGCGTATCTGCTACCTTCAAAAAGATATCTTGCATAAACTTTTGATCTTCTTCGTTAGGTGAATATACATTGAGTAGATTCCAAAACTCCGAATATATCTGACATTTTATCATTACATATCTCCCTGCTGGATCTATTATTTCCTCTTCTATTTTAAATGGCACATTTTTACTAATTAATATAGCTACTCCTCTTGCTTTTGAATTATACGATGCTGCTGTTACGTGTCCTACCCAATACGAGATACTTTCTTGGAGCAGCTAGTGGAGGAACCTACCAGGGGGAAGTCAATTCTGGACTTGGTGCTGTGCAGCGACGCAGAGTTAATAAGTGACCTCGATGTAGGGGAGCCATTAGGGAATAGTGACCATGGTATGGTTATTTTTGAGCGGCAATTAGAAAGGGAAAAAGAAAGGAAGTCGGAAGCATCTGTACTGCAGTTAAATAAAGGGGATTATGCAGCTATGATGGAGGAGCTAGCCAAAATAAAATGGAAAGATACACTAGCTGGGAGGACAACTCGGGAAAAATGGCAGGTGCTTTTGGACATTTTCCACAGGATTCAGGACAAATTTATTCCAAAGTGGCGGAAAGGCTCTAGGAGATGCAAATGGCAGTCGTGGCTAACTAATGAAATCAAGTGCAATATCAAATCCAAAGGGAGTAAGTATAAGATAGAGAAGTGGAAGACTAGTGGGCAAGATCAGGGAGCATGGAATTGGAGGTAAGGTGCTGACATGGATAGGAAATTGGTTAAGAAATAGGAAACAAAGGGTTGGAGTAAGCCGGTCCTTTTCAGGATGGCAGGATGTGACGAGTAGAGTGCCGCAGGGATCGGTATTGGGTCCTCAGTTGTTTGTAATTTCTGTAAATGATTTGGATGAGGGGATTAATAACATGAGCAAATTTGCAGATGACACTAAACTGCGTGGCGGTGTGGGGTGTGAGGGTGATATCAGGAAAATGCAGAGGGACTTGGACAGGTTGGGGGTGTGGGCTGCTGAATGGAAGATGACGTTCAATGTGAGCAAATGAGAGGTTATCCATTTTGGGGGCAATAATAGGAAAGCTGAGTATTCTCTAAATGGAGACAAGCTAAGGAGTGGGGAGGAGCAAATGGATCTGGGTGTACTTGTTCACCGGTCACTGAAGGCTAACATGCAGGTTCAGAAAGCTGTGAAGAAGGCAAATAGCATGTTGGCTTTCATAAAGAGGGGATTGGAGCATAGGAACAGAGACGCCCTTCTGCAGTTGTGCAGGGCCCTGGTGAGACCCCACCTGGAGTATTGCGTCCAGTACTGGTCTCCAATTTTGAGGAAGGACATACTAGCTATAGTGGGTGTGCAGCGCAGATTTACAAGGTTAGTTCCAGCGATGGCGGGGTTGACATATGCTGAAAGGCTAGAAAAACTGAACTTATATCCGATGGAGTTTAGAAGGATGAGGGGGGACATGATTGAGGTATACAAAATTATCAGGGGGATGGACAGGGTGAAGTCGGATTACTTGTTCCCAGTGATGGGGGAGACGAGGACTAGAGGGCATAGTTTAAGAATACAGGGTAGGCCCTTTAGGAAGGAGATGAGAAAACATTTTTTTACCCAGAGAAGTGTGAATCTGTGGAATGCTCTGCCACAGAGGGTGGAAGAGGCAGATTCGCTGATTATGTTCAAAAGAGCGTTAGATAAGACTCTAGTGGGCAAAGGAGTAAAGGGTTATGGGGATAAGGCTGGAATGGGGTACTGATAGTAGTGATCAGCCATGATCTGTAAAATGGCGGTCACTGAAGGCTCGACAGGCCGAAGGGCCTACTCCTGCTCCTATTGTCTATTGAACCATTCCTCCAAGGTCCCTCTGTTCCTCAATGCCCTCCCCTTCACTGCATACATCTTGGTTATTCTTACCAAAATAAAGTACCTCACACTTACCTACATTAAACTCCATCTGCCACCTTTCCAAACAGTCCAAATCCTTTTGTAGTCCATGAAAACCCTCCTCACTCTCCACAACTTGAAAATAAGCAAAATGTATTACGTTATGTTAAGCTTTTTTTTGAACATTTTAATAAAATTTAATAGAATATTTCAGGCCAATGGGACGCCAGGCATCATTAATCTTTCCATGTACGGCGTGGTCGTGCGTGAAAGTGTGGCCATTTTGGCCAAAAAAGCGCAGTAAAACGAACCGCGATCACAGGAGTGGCCTCCACAGTCGACCCGCAGCAATATCTTTGAGATAATTTCATGGAAACAAACGACAACTTAAGCAAATATTACGTGTGTGTCTGTGTGTGTCTCTGTGTGTGTCTGTGTGTGTGTATATGTCTCTCTGTGTCTGTGTGTGTGTGTCTGTCTGTCTGGGTATGTGTGTGTCGCTCTCTCTCGGTGTCTCTAATATATGCTTATTCATTACCCACCATTATCCATCCCTACTGGTGGTGCGGGCTTTGTTCCCCAAGGCGTCCGTATTGGCTGCCCATAGACCATCTCTGCCCCAACGCATTCCTCGGTGTCACCTGCATTAAAATCAAGATGGCATCAGCACCTTTTTGGACACTTTTAGCTGTGTTTCCTCAGTTCTTCTGGCCAGTTTTGTGTTTCGTTCACACATTCCTGCTTCCTGGGGTTGACGGCACTCGTGGAAGATCGCCAGTTCCTGAAACAATTCTTCATTCATCTTATTTGTAACATTTTTACATTTAATTTAACATATGCATTAAAAAACTTAAATTTCTTATTTGAAAATAAGATAAAATTAATGCATAGTGATTTCAAAAGTAACCCCTCCCACAGCTACCCAATAGAAAACAATAAAGAGAGAAAACATCTAGATAGTATTTATAAAAATTGACCAAAACTCTCAAATAAAATCTTGGTTTTCTTGGTTTTAGGAGTCAGAAAGTTCGTGTTGGGTGGTTAACACTTAATTCCGACAATTGGTAAATACACATCCCAAATCTTCAAAAGAGAAATTCAAATTTGTTCCGTGAATTCGATGTAATTATTTCAAGTGGGAATCAACGGCCTATTTCAGTGTGGCCATCGACCCATTCCCAAATACGCATCGGACTTCCAAGTTACTGCCACACATTTTAACCCTATAACAATTACAGCACAGAAACAGGTCACTTGGCCCTTCTTGTCTGCACTGAACTAAATACTCTCCTCTCGTACCACCTCTCTGCATTCCCCTCCCCTCCAATTTTCCCTGAAATGACAAAATGGACCCTGCCGCCACTATTTCTCCCGGAAGCTCACTCCACTCAGCCACCACTCTGAGTAAAGAAGTTCCCCCTCATGTTACTTCCAAACTTTTACCTCCTGTTTCAATCTCTGCTCCCGCAATGAAAAAAGTCTATCCACATCAACTCGTTCTATCCTCCTAGTAATTTTAAAGACCTCGATCAAATCCCCTCTCAACCATCTACAATCCAAAGAATAAAGACTTCATTTGCTCAATCTTTCTTTGTAATCTAGTTGCTGATATCCAGGTAACATTGACGTAAATCTTCTCTCCACCCTCTCTACTTTGTTGATAGCTTTCCTCTCATTTGGTGACCAGAAGTGTACACAGTATCTCAACAGGGCCTCACCAATATCTTGTCTAGTCTCAACCTCACTGCCCAACTCCCGTATTCTATGCTATGGTTGATCAAGGCCAGCTATTTGAACAGATTCTTTTCGAGGTACTCTCTGATTACCCTCCAATAATTAACCTATCACTGTCAGGCTCACCTGGTTGGCTTTTGAAGCCGTTTTTCAACAAAGGAACATTAGATTACATCCATTCCTCTGGCACCTCACCCGTGGATAAACAGGTTTTAAACATTTCTGTCAGAGCCCTTGCAATTTCTACTCTTCTTTCCCTCAAGGCCAAGGGAATATCATGTCAGACGTCCATCCACCAACAGACAAAAATCAGCCATCACAAGGTGAAGGCAGGACAGTAGTCCCACCTCTCCAGCACGAGTCACCCCAGGATCAAGTCAGCACTGACTGCAAGAAGTTTCTACATCCTCTCGGTGTCTGTGTGGATTTCCTCCCACACTCCACAGCTCAAGGGGGCCGTAAGTTCATTGGCGATTTGGGAAGCTCAAGACCATGGGGTGGAAGTGCACATTCTGGACCTGGGGGCATCAATTCAATTCAACAGCACAGATGAACCTTTGGGCACGACCTGATCTTTTTCTGGTTTCAAACTCATTATTTTTGAAAATTGTATGTGCACCTCTAATGCAACACGACTGCTGCAAAACAGGCTTCTTGATACATATCCATGACAAGAACTCGGGAGAATCTGATTTGGTTACTAGACTTTTGAACAGAACAGTGTCTGGACATTTTATCCCTAAACTGAAACTTTATAGACATACAGTACAAAAAGAGGGCAAAACAAGCTTGTGTCTCACCAATACCACAATTCACGGACACTTTTTAAGTTCTCAAGGGTGGCAGAAAACACAAACAACAGACAAACTCCTTCCACACTGTCACTTTGAGAGCTTTGGACTCACCATGCTATAAATATTGCCAAGCCATCACTCTCTCTCCAAATCAATGACCCAAAGTCCTGGCTGAGCGATAGATTTGAGACATTTTACCCGCTATGTAGCAATCAGGCACAAGGAAAAGTGCTGCTTCCATTGTAAAGTATTTAGGAATCTCAGACCACAAACAACCTTCACCCCGAAAAACAAGCAATTCTCCACAATAAAACTAGGTTTCCTTCCTGTCTGCAAGCATCTGCTCTCTTGAGTCTGAATGGCACAACTGGGGAAACCGTTTCAAACCCATGACCTGAAACAGCATATTCTCTTCCCCTAATTGGAGCTGTCTTGAATTGGCCACCACTGCCCGAGCAAGAATGAACTGGGAGATCTCACACTTGCTCCTTCACAGGTGAGACCTCCCTGTTCATTGGAGCTCCATATTATCCATCTTGCTCTATTTTGTTAACCTTAATCAAGTCTCCTCTCATTCTCCAACACTCCCATGAAAAATAAAAATCATGTATCCTGTAGTTCGCGAGTCCGGACACCAGGTGGTGGTATTATACCTCTCTCTCTCTCTCTCTCTCTCCCTAGCTTCATGCATGCAGTACTCGGTGTGAACAGGCGGTGGCAGCACTTTACAGCCCTTGCAATCTGCAGCTTGAACAGGAGATGTCGGAGTTACGGAGACATGGCTGCGGGAAGGGCAGGATTGGGAAATCAATGTTCCTGGGTACACGTCCTATAGAAAAGACAGAAAGTTGGGAAGAGGGGGTGGGTTAGCTCTGTTGGTAAGAAATGAAATTCAGGCGTTTGAAAGGAAAGACACTGAAAGAGGTGGGTCGAGTCTGTTTGGATAGAATTAAGAAATTGTAAAGGCATGAGGACCATAATGGGTGTCATTTACAGGCCTCCGAAAAGTAGCTCAGATATAGAAGTATAAATCAGGAATTAAGAGTGGCATGTCAAAGTGGTAGCAATACGGTAGTTATGGGGGACTTCAACATGAAAGTGGACTGGGATAATCAGACGGGGGCAGGAACACAAGAGAGTGAGTTTATTGAATGTCTACGAGATACTTTCTTCCATTGATTTAATTATAATTTGGTTACTTTGTTCTTTCTGTTAATTTTTTTCCCCAGTTTTATCCATATTTGAATCCAAATTCAGGTTGAAATCCCCTCCTATTAATATGTTCCCTTGCGTATCTGCTACCTTCAAAAAGATATCTTCCATCAACTTTTGATCTTCTTCGTTAGGTGAATATACATTGAGTAGATTCCAAAACTCCGAATATATCTGACATTTTATCATTACATATCTCCCTGCTGGATCTATTATTTCCTCTTCTATTTTAAATGGCACATTTTTACTAATTAATATAGCTACTCCTCTTGCTTTTGAATTATACGATGCTGGTGTTACATGTCCTACCCAATACGAGATACTTTCTTGGAGCAGCAAGTGGAAGAACCTACCAGGGGGAAGTCGATTCTGGACTTGGTGCTGTGCAGCGACGCAGAGTTAATAAGTGACCTCGATGTAGGGGAGCCATTAGGGAATAGTGACCATGGTATGGTTATTTTTGAGCTGCAATTAGAAAGGGAAAGAGAAAGGAAGTCGGAAGCATCTGTACTGCAGTTAAATAAAGGGGATTATGCAGCTATGAGGGAGGAGCTAGCCAAAATAAAATGGAAAGATACACTAGCTGGGAGGACAACTGGGGAAAATGGCAGGTATTTTTGGACATTTTTTACAGGATTCAAGACAAATTTATTCCAAAGTGGAGGAAAGGCTCTAGGAGATGCAAATGGCAGCCATGGCTAACTAATGAAATCAAGTGCACTATCAAATCCAAAGGGAGTAAGTATAAGATAGCGAAGCAGAGTGGTAAATTAGAGGATTGGGAAACCTTCAAAGAGCATCAGAGGGTAACTAAGAAATTCATGAGAGGGGAAAATGAAGTACGAGAGGAAATTAGCAAATAATATAATGGAGGATAGCAAAAGCTTTTTTCAATATGTGAAGAGGAAGAAATTGGTTCTGTCTACAATTGGTCCATTAAGAATGGAAAAGGGTGGAATTATTACCGGAAACAAGGAGTTGGCTGAGGAATTTAACAAATACTTTGCATCTGTCTTCACCAAGGAGGATATAGGTTATGGACAGTTAGGGGGTAGTGGTCATGCGGTATCAAGAGACTTGGGGAACTTTCCTGGGGAAGTAGGGGATCTAATGGATATCCGGATCTAGAAGCAGGAGGTTGTGAGTAAATTGTTGGGACTGAGGGCTGATAAAACCCCAGGGCCTGATGGGCTGCATCCCAGGGTGCTTAAAGAAGTTGCTATGGAAATTGTGGAGGCACTGGTCGACAATTTCCAAAGTTCCATAGATTCGGGGGAGGTCCCTGAGGATTGGAGAGTGGCTGATGTGGTGCCGATTTTTAAGAAGGGAGGGAGGGAGAAAACGGGAAATTATAGACCGGTCAGCCTGATGTCAGTGGTGGGGAAGATACTGGAATCTATCATAAAAGGAGTAATAGCAGAACACTTAGGCAGAAATAATAGTATAAGGGCTAGTCAGCATGGATTCCTTAAGGGTAAGTCATGCTTGACTAACCTTCTGGAATTTTTCGAGGATGGGACAAAGAGGGTGGACTTGGGAGAGCCAGTGGATGTGGTGTATTTGGACTTCCAGAAGGCCTTTGATAAGGTACCGCACGGGAGACTAGTGGGCAAGATCAGGGAGCATGGAATTGGAGGTAAGGTGCTGACATGGATAGGAAATTGGTTAAGAAATAGGAAACAAAGGGTTGGAGTAAGCGGGTCTTTTTCAGGATGGCAGGATGTGATGAGTGGATTGCCGCAGGAATCGGTATTGGGTCCTCAGTTGTTTGTAATTTATGTAAATGATTTGGATGAGGGGATTATTAATAACATGAGCAAATTTGCAGATGACACTAAACGGGGTGGCGGTGTGGGGTGTGAGGAGGATGTCAGGAAAATGCAGAGGGACTTGGACAGGTTGGGGGTGTGGGCTGCTGAATGGAAGATGACGTTCAATGTGAGCAAATGTGAGGTTATCCATTTCGGGGGCAATAATAGGAAAGCTGAGTATTATTTAAATGGAGACAAGCTAGGGAGTGGGGAGGAGCAAATGGATCTGGGTGTACTTGTTCACCGGTCACTGAAGGCTAACATGCACGTTCAGAAAGCTGTGAAATGGGCAAATGGCATGTTGGCTTTCATAAAGAGGGGATTGGAGTATAGGAACAGAGACGCCCTTCTGCAGTTGTACAGGGCCCTGGTGAGACCCCACCTGGAGTATTGCACCCAGTACTGGTCTCCAATTTTGAGGAAGGACATACTAGCAATAGAGGATGTGCAGCGCAGATTTACAAGGTTAGTTCCAGCGATGGCGGGGTTGACATATGCTGAAAGGCTAGAAAAACTAGACTTGTATCCGATGGAGTTTAGAAGAATGAGGGGGGACATGATTGAGGTATACAAAATTATCAGGGGGATGGACAGGGTGAAGTCGGATTACATGTTCCCAGTGATGGGGAAGACGAGGACTAGAGGGCATAGTTTAAGAATACAGGGTAGGCCCTTTAGGACGGAGATGAGAAAACATTGTTTTACTCAGAGAAGTGTGAATCTGTGGAATGCTCTGCCATAGAGGGTGGTAGAGGCAGATTCGCTGATTATGTTCAAAAGAGAGTTAGATAAGACTCTTGTGGGCAAAGGAGTTCAGGGTTATGGGGATAAGGCTGGAAAGGGGTACTGATAGTAGTGATCAGCCATGATCTGTGAAATGGCGGTCACTGAAGGCTCGACAGGCAGAAGGGCCTACTCCTGCTCCTATTGTCTATTGAACCATTCTTCCAAGATCCCTCTGTTCCTCAATGCCCTCCCCTTCACTGCATACGTCTTGGTTATTCTTACCAAAATAAAGCCCCTCACACTTACCTATATTAAACTCCATCTGCCATCTTTCCAAACAGTCCAAATCCTTTTGTACTCCATGAAAACCCTCCTCACTCTCCACAACTCTTGAAAATAAGCCAAATGTATTACGTTATGTTAAGCTTCTCTTTGAAAATTTTAATTTCACATGCATTAAATGCGTACGTAAATTTCTCATTCAAAGATAATGAAAAATTAATACATAGTATTTTTTTTAATTCCCCCTGCCCAACAACCCAATAGAAAAGATAGATAACATCTGGAAAGTATTTATAAAAAAATTACTAAAAAACTATCAAATAAAATCTAACAAATTTTCTTGATTTTAGGAGTCAGAAGGTTCAGGTTGGGCGATTACAACTTAATTCCTACAGTTTATAAATAGGATTCCCAAATCTTTCCAAAAATTTCAAATTTGTTACAGAAATTACATGTAATTATTTCAAGTGTCAAGGGACTTGGGGGGTTCTCGTTCAGGAAAACATAGTGAGTGGGTAACCACCAGGTTGGATCGGCAGGAAAAGAAAGCAAATTCTATGTTGGCCTTTGTTTCTAGGGTAGGGAGGTGTTGATAGGGCATGGGAGAGACCTCATTTGGAGAACTGCGAAGTTTATCTTAAAAAGGATGTGCTGTTGTTGGAGAGAGAGCAGAGATTTACCAGGATGATATATCTCCACTCTTCATTGGAGTATAGAAGAAGGAGAGGAGATTTCAGAAACCTTTCCAATGCTGAAAGGATTGGACAGTAGATGTGAATAATGTTTCCCTTGGATAAAAAGACATTGTCTTAGAATTGGAAGGTACCTATTTAAAGCAGATGAGAAATTTATTTCACCAGAAGGTCATGGAATTTGTTGCTGGATTGTTAAGAGAGTTTAAGTGGTGGGGGGGGGGGGGGGGGGCGGAATTAATAAATGGTTAATGAGTCAGGGTATCAAGGGATCAGGGGAAAAAGCCATAACTTGGAATGAGAGGCGAGAACTGTTTAGATCAGGGGATAGCAGACACAGTGGCATGAATGGCCAACTTCTGTTCCTTGTGATTTGACACCATTTTAACTAATGTACCTTTTAGAATTTTAACATCCATCCATATGTCCTCTGTATTTTGGATGTGAAACAACGGCTGTGCAGGAGAAGCCAGTGAGTTGGTGAGACCAATTGCTCTTCAGACTGGAGGCCTGTGATGAGAGATGTGCCTCAGGGATAGGTGCTGGAACAATAATGTGGTGAATTGGATTAGCAAGTTGGCAGATGACACCAAGAACGGAGGAGTTGTGGACAGCCAGGAAATCTTGCAGAAGGATCTGGACCAGCTGGAGAAAGGGCAGATGGAATTTAATGCAGACAAGTGTGAGGTGTCACATTTTGAAGGGCAAACCAAGAAAAGATAGACACGGTGAACGGTCGGGCACTGAGGAGTGAGGTTGAACAGAGGGACATGGTAAACGGGTGTCATTCCATGCAAGTGCTGTCACAGGTGGATTTGGGCGGGAATTGAAGATACCCAAGTTAACTAAAATTGAAAATTGTAAATGGGGCAAAAAAAGGGATCTATTTCAGAAATGTTTGTGACAACAGAAAATGGCTAAACCAACTTTAGATTAAATGGGAGATTCTTCTTTTGAATTAACCCAAGAAGAACGGACTACTTACTATGTGTGAAGATGGTGGATTAAATTGATGAATGTGCGATATAATTGGGTGAATTATAATTTTTTTTTACATCAGTTGTATTTAACTCCAGGAAAAAAAGATAAGGATTTAGTCATTCAGACTAATGTTTTCATTGTGGGATTCAAATTAATACTTTTTTTTGTCTATCTGGTTGTGTGATAAAGTTAAGCCTTTGAGGATTTATTTGAAACTACTTTAAAGAAACTCTTTTTATGTTCGATCCACTGCTTTTTCTAATGCGGTATATTACAACTTGAACAACGGGATTAAGAATGGATAAACCTCAAATTGAGTTTATTCAGTTAGTATTAGCAGTGGCCAGTAAATGCATTGCGATGACGTGGAAAATTAGGTTTGGTGTTTTCATTCTGCCGCAACGAATTGATATGATTTTTCTCTCCCTCAGTCGAGGGAGTTTGGGGGGGGTTAATTATGGGGAGGGGGGATGGAATATAGTTTTTTTTGGGAGGTTGGTTTATTTTGTTTACTATGTATTTTATATGTTCATAAATAAAGTTTAAAAAAAGATACACAACCAGTGTTTCAGGCTTGTGCCTTTTAACAGGGCTACGAGTATCTGTACTCTATAAAGGTTCACTGCTTGATCAGATGAGCTTCTCCAGCATTTGTGTCCTTACAGAATTTGGTTGAGTTACTATATGTGGACATCAGGTCATTTTTTCACCCTTAAATTGTCCATCCACACAGACAGGAACTTCTTTTTCCCACAACTAGCCTCATTTGGTGAAGTGTGTGGAATATTAGCTGTAGAATATCTTCTGGGAATTATGATGAAGAAACCACTTTGGCAGAAAGCTGGGAAAGAGAGTTAAAAAGCACATTCCAGACAGGGATCAATTCTCACCTCCTCTACTGAGCCATACATATCCAAATGCCTGCCTGATCTTCAAAACAATGGTGCAAATTGTTAGACCTGATCCAAAGGCTGCAATAAGCCCCCAGCACCACTCAGACCCTGAATGGCATTGTTTCTGCTTTGAAGTGAAGAATTTAAGACTGCTATGAAATTAAGACATTTGGGTAAATTGGAAACCAGAAATCAGGCAGGCAGAGAATGATTACTAACGTGAACTGTGAGCAACTCTTCCAGACTCCTGTTGATTTTTTTGTGTTCCCTAACCCTAACTGGTACATGAGATTAGATGACCAACAAGAAGTCCTTTCCTTGTCTTTAGGAAGAGGATATGCAAAATGTAAAATACAGTGGCAGATAGAACAGTTACAGGTCATAACAAGCCCTGACCATCTGAAACAGGTCACGGGAATATAAATTTATTCAGTAATGTAGAAATGACTGCAAAAGCTGAGAAATTAGGAATTCATAAACTGAGGCAAAGATGGGATGGAGATTTGAACATAGAAAATGGACTGATCGTTATAAATGAGATAGACTGGTTCAATACAATTTTATTCACCAGACACCTCAAAAGAAAATACATGGAATCGGATTTGTTTCAAATGTTAACAAGTCATTTGTACTTTTCTGCATTTGACTTGGCAATGTCCTAAAGTTGGGCAGCTTGGTTGAAATAAGTATTTTTTTTAAAATTCCCACAGGATCCATGAGAAAGAAATGTTAAGGAATTAAATTTAAATTAGAACTGAATATTTACCAGGTGTAAATTGCTGCAAATTGTACAGCTAGAAAGTGCGTGGCCATATCTTGCAAACTGGCTGAGGTTCGGAACTGTTCACCACAAGAAAATAATGTATCGTTCACGAGATGAACATTCTATCTTTGGAGCCCACATTTCCTAAAGGTGGGTTGAAGTGAAGTTTTGAAATATTCACAATATTATGGTTAAATAAAACATCTGTTGAAGATCTCTGGTCCCTCATTTGGGATGTGGAGAGGGTGGGTCTGGGTAGATCTCAATTTGTATTAATCAACCACATGTATCGGGATTTGAATTATATTCTTGTAAAATTAACAAGAATATAACTAACTCTTAAAAATTAATTAAAAAAAAACCCTGACCCACACAAATGCCCCTGTTCACCTTGCCATTTTGTAAAAGGTGATGGGGGGAAAATCCTGACACAAGGGACAGATTTGAACCTGGGTCACTGTCATTTTCTGTTAAACATGCCAAGATCAAAATTCGACTGACTGTCCTGTAACATAGTGCAATATTACACACACGTAAGGTAAGATGGTTACATCAGTAAAAATTAAATGAAATGCTTCTTACAGTCAAGAGCAAAAGAATTCCCTGCAGCCTCCAAACCAGCCCTTGCCCACAAATAACACCCCCCGCCCCCCTCCCCACCCCAATTCTGGGATCAAACCATCAGCAGCCTACACTTTGTTGGAATCTAGGGGTTAAAACATTATGAAAGAAATGATTAATTAATAAGTTGATATGTACTGCATGGTTCAGGGAAAAAGAGGAATGTGATTAAGTGGCAATCACAGCATGGAGCGAAGTTGGCTGAGCAAAATTGTCTGCTCCCAAATACAGGGAGAGGAAATTCATAAAACGATTTAGGAAGAAAGCTCCAACTGAAGGAGGTGGTGAGTAGCACAGGAGACACAGGCCAGACCAGAACAAAGAATGGCCTGCAAGAAACCAAGGAAATGGAAAACCAGTCTAGGAGGAAGATTAAGGCATGAGGAGGTGTTAAAGAGAACAGCAGAAATTGGCCAGACAGGAACAGAATGGTGATTAGAAATATCTGGTGATGAATTAATTTCTGATCAAAACAACAGGATAGTCTGGCCTGGAGGATTAAGATGGGAGCGCTACACCCCAGATATCTGCAAAGCAGGAGATGACTTGTGATAACCCTTATGCAAAAAGATCTAGCAAAGGAAGCCAACTTTTGTTCTGTATGATAAGGTTGATCTATATAAACTGAGCCAACTGGACAATAGGGGTCAGTCTTGGGGAATAGCTCACTGTGCAGGTGACCTATGAACTAACGACTGACCCAGAGCTCTGTTAAGTTTTATTCTTGTGCTGGGTAATAAATTGACTGTTGAACCGAATACCTTCTCCTATCACTTCATTCAAAGAACACGCTGGACTCAGACCACATACAGACTAAATTAAGAGTAAGGGAAAGCCAGAGTCCGACAACTTCAGAGCCAAACCTCAGGCACAAACATCCCAAAACCATCATCCCAAGACAAGAGCTAAAGTTGCAGGCACCGTAAACCACACACATTAAAACAACACATTTCTCTGGCTCAATACCCACGAACCACATGGAACACCAGTTTGCAAACTACCCACAAACAGGGGCTTCCACAAACACCGGATTCCTTTCACCCCAACAACTCAAAGAACCACCCCAGAAAAAGCAGCCACAGTAAAACCAGGCTTCCTACCTTCCACTGATGGCAGCATCACCTCATCTCTGCCTGAAAGCTGCAAGTGACGAGAGTGGGGAAACTCTCCTGTTTGAAACCCTGAGCTGGAATCAGGAGGACAATTAATTCAGGTGTGAAATATCTCAGTAAATTGTGGCTGGCCCTTTAAACAAGGCCCATCTCCGCCCTTCAAGAGAGCTGCAATTAAGGGAATAGCACCTTTTTAATTTGGAGTGGGAGTTAAAACAGTTTTCTCACCTGTGGCATTGAGATGTTTGAGGAGATGATACCTCTCGATAGGGGAGTGTTAGAGCTTTATGAGAGATTTGTTTGTTTGTGGGGCTTGTCTTATGAATTTTGGTTTGGAAGCCTTTTGTGGTCTATGACAGCTGAAAACTAAGCAAACTAGGGTTTTCTTTGATCCTGATGGTTGTGCAGCAGTTCAAACTTCTCAAATGCAGAATTTGAGCTGTTTGCTCTCCCAGTGCCCTAGAGCATTGGTTTGGGAATATTTATGCCACAGGTGGTGTTATGGTCCTGTTAAGTCCATGACTCTGGATCAAATCTGGCCCCGTCTGCAAGGGATTTGTGTGTTCACCCACTCTTCAGTGGAGGTGGCAGGTTAACAGGTGTTTGTGGGGGGGAAAATCGCAGGTGAATGAGGGGGAATGCACGGAGCTGGTGGGGTGAATAGGAGTGTGAGGCAGTTGTTGGCGAAGGAGAGTGTGTTGCAGGGATGTGTAGCTGAGGACTCACCATCCAATCTCAGACCAGAGTGAAACAGGATTCTTATCGTGCTCACAAATTCCTTCGTCACTCCTCAAACGATGATCAGTATTCTGACTCAAGCGTTTTCTGGCCTTGTGACGACAAGCGGGCCTAACGTTCCAATGGCAAATGAGGCAGGGAGGATGTTTCCTGTAATAGAGGTAGTAAAAGTTCCATTAGAGAGGAATACGTTGCCTTTAACTGATAACATGCGGTGGGGTCTCGGTACATTTGGTGATGTCTGGGATCTCTCTATCAATATAAAAAATGAAAATCAAGGCTGGGTCTCTCTGTGGGGGGGGGGGGGGTATCTAATATTTGCTTATGTCATAATCTAATTCATCCCAACTGGCAGTGCGGGCTTTGTTCCCCAAGGCATCCGTATTGGCTGTCCATGGACCATCTCTGTCCCAATGCAGTCCTCAGTGTCTCTTGCATTTAAATCAATGATGGCATCAGCACCTTTTGGCCAATTTTAGCTGTGTTTACTCAGTCAATCTGGCCAGTTTAGTTTTTCATTCAGTACTGGTGTCTGGGGTTAATGGGAGTAGTGGATGATTGATAATTCCTGAAATAATTCTTCATTCATCTTATTTTTTTTAAATTATTTAATTTCACATATGCATTAAAAACTAATTTTTTATTTGAAATAACATCAAATGAATGCATAGTGATTAAAAAAAATTAACCCCTTGTCTTGGGATGATGGTTTTGGGATGTTCGTGCCTGAGGTTTGTCTCTGAAGTGGACGCTGCTGATGGGTTGATCCCAGAATGGGGGGGGGGGGGGGGGGGTGTTTGTGGGCAAGGGCTGGATTGGAGGAATTCTCTTGCTCTTGACTGCAAGAACCATTTCATTTAATTTTTCCTGATGTAAAGAAAAAAAGAAAAAAACATCTGGATAGTATTTATAAAAATTTACCAAACCTTTCAAATAAAATCTAACATCTTAAATTTCTTGATTTTAGGAGTCGGAAGGTTCATGTTGAGCTTCCAAGTTACTGCCACACATTTTACCCCTAGAACAATTACAGCACAGAAACAGGTCATTTGGCCCTTCTCGTCTGCTCTGAACTAAATACTCTCCTCTAGTACCACCTCTCTGCATTCCCCACCCCTCCAATTTTCTCTTAAATGACAAAATGGACCCTGCTTTCACTATTTCTCCCGGAAGCTCACTCCACTCAGCCACCATTGAGTCAAGAAGTTCCCCCTCACGTTACTTCAAAACTTTTGCCTCTTAACTCAAGACCTCTTGTTTCAATCTCTCCCACTTGCAATGGAATTGCCTATCCACATCAACTCTATCCATCCTTCTTGTAATTTTAAATACTCTACCAAATCCCCTCTCGGCTTTCGAGTTGACAGGAATGCACTCATGGATGGTTGGATGAATTCTCTTGGGGAACAGTTCATAGTGGCTCAAAAGTGCTTGATTAGATGCAAGGAGAGCTGCCACTGAATGTTGCATGTATTTGGTTCTGGGTTTCGAAGGTACCTCAGCTCTCTCTCTTTTGTACTCGGTCCAAAAGACATTGCTGATCTTATTTGGAATTAGACCAGTTTCAATGAAGCAATGCTGAAGATTTTTGCTGGTGGGGGGGGGGGGAATAAGCATTGCATTAAATTAAGCTGCGGCTGGTCATCCTTAAGTGTTGATCTGCAGTCCAAGTCTGGTGAGCTTTCTGGGATGGGCTAACGTTCCAGGCAACTCCTTCTTCACACAACAGGATTCAACATTTAATAGGACGGGGGGTGGGGGAATAATCTTGGGTTAAGTTCCATTTGTGTTTTAGTTCATAAAGCCCATTGGATTTTGACTTCTATCGGGAGCACAGTGGGATATGAACAACATTTCTTGTTGTTTTCAGAGTATATCTTTCCCCTGGTTTATAATTCTTTGTGTGAATCATTTTTTTACTCCTGTCCAAGTTAGTAACAGGAAACACTGTGGGAGTGGGACGCTGTTTCATCGCTGGTAAAGTCCAACAACTGGTGAAACATTGACATGATTGAAGGTCTCTGGAAGGCAGCTTTCCAATTACTGCAGGTAACTTTCAGTTCAAGATCTTTCACCCCATCTTCCTCACTCGTGCACAGTGTCACAGCCGTCAATGACGGAGGGAGGAAAGTTGGTTTGAAAATGAGCAAATTGTTTACGTCAGAGCCAAGTCTGAAACCACCTTTTATTGAATCAAGTGAGATGCAGGACTGGTCACGGTGGCTGCTGGGAAGCACATGCAGATAGCCTTGCCCACAAGGAATCTTTTGAGTCCTCATTCTCAACATAGGGTGGCAGTGTCCTAGGGTCTCCTTCTTTCGCCTCGTCTTCCTTAATCATCTGAAGCCTGATTTCTTTCCCCTCTCATTCAGCCTGCATTATTTTCTGCATCCTCTCCCTGTTACTCCCTTGCTTTCTATTCCCTTCATTTTCTCCCTCATCATTAATTTTAGCAAAGATGACTGGCTTGGTTTAGTCTGTAACATGTTTGAGTTTCAAGTGGAACATTTAACGTGGGCTCAGTGCTGTTTTGAAATATTAGCAGAACAGAGGATGACACCAGTCACTAATGGATAGAAGAGAAAAAGATCCCCCTCTCTCTGGTAAGGTCGTGGGCAAGAGACCTAAGAGAGGAACAAGTCTGAATAAACATCTTTCCTGATTAACTGTGTCCGGTGCATTGATTGAGTGGTGCTGTTGCAGCAGACCCCACTCTTATCCATAATTGATTGGAAACTAATCTATGGTCACTGGACCCAAAATGTTCACATACACGTTTTACCTCTCCAACTATTACAGCATCGAAATAGGCCAACTTTGCCCTTCGAGTCCACGCCGAACACTTTGTCCTACCTAATCCCATTGACCTACACTCGCCCCTTGACCCTCCATTCCTTTCCTGTCCAAATACATATCCAACTTCTCCTTAAGAGCTAATATTGAGCCTGCCTCCTCCACTTCATCTGCAAGTCCATTCCACACACCCACCACTCTGAGTGAAAGTCCCCCCTCACATTTCCTCGAAACTTCTGCCCCTTTCTCTCAACCAACGTCAAATCTATACCCCAATAATTTTAAATACCTCAACCCAATCCAACCTCAACCTTTTATGCTCCGCAGAATAAAAATTTTGCTTAACCTTTCCCTATAACTTAGACCTGTGGTTTTCAAAATGCTCTCAAACTCAAATTCCACTTGAAGCAATCCCTACACCAGAAGTGCTCTGTGATTAGTCAGGAATTGATTCAGGTGCTATGAAAGGAACCATCTACATCCTACAGGATGGAGCGCCAGAATAGCGTACATAGTTGAAGAAATTAAATTCCAAGACTTTGCTCTGCAAAGTGTTTCAACTTCAAAAGTACAGCCCCTCATGGCCAATCCCGGGAATTTACTGGGACAGGGTCCAGTGGAAAAGGGACACTGTCCAAATGCCAGTGTCAAACGATGTCATTTCACGCCACCTCTAACCCTACTCATATCCGCGGCGTTTGCCGACGTCGGCCTGATGGTAAAACCAGTGGAAGAGAGACAGCAGAAAATCACCTGTTTCCAGTCGAAGGCAGAACACTCCGCTCCCCGGGGATGAGTTGTGTTCAGTGGAAAAGCAATCTTGTGTCCCAGTGGAAATGGGACCAAGGGCTTCCTAACCTGAGACACTGCATGGCCAATGAACTGGGATTCCCGTGGAAAAAGGGTTTCAGACTGCTTTGTAAAATCTGCATGCAGTGCTTCAACCGAAATGAAGGCCAATGGGATGATGAGCTTCATTAAACTTTTCTACGTGGTCGTGCGTGAAAGTGAGGCCATTTTGGCAAGAAAGCGCAGAAAAATTAACCACGATCACAGGAGTGACCTCCACGTGAGACCTGGAGCAATATCTTCATGGAAACAAGCGACAACTTGACCAAATATCTAATCTCATTTATAAAAATAGCACTGGCCTTCGCGAAAAGATGTATCACGATCAACTGGATGTCCGATAGCACGCTGGGCTGTGGAAATGAACTGCTGTTACCTACGGGAAAAAAAAATCACATAAACGTGACCCTTTGGTAAAGGTCTGTCAGCTGTACCTGGACCACATAGGGGCCCAGACACTAATATAAATGAACAATAAAAGGGGATGAATGTAACCATTATATAGACCAAAACCAAGTTTCCCCAACTGGACTCATCTACTTGTAATCTCTGAAAATGTGGATATGAAAACAAACTGCAATAGAGAGAGAAAAAATTCAAAGTGCAAAAGGGAGAGTCTTTAAATGAGTCCCTGAATGTGTGTTGAGTCTCGTGGTGAAGGGGTAGCAGCTGTTCCTGAACCTGGCTATACCTCTTTCCTGATGGGAGCAGTGAGAACAGAGCGGGTGATGTGGATCCTTGATTGCTGCTGCTCTCTGACAGCAGCGTTCCCTGCAAATGTTCCCAAATGTGGCGGGTTTTTACATGAGATGTCCTGGGCGGTGTCCATACTTTTGTAGAGATTTTTGCTCAGGGGTATTGGTGTCACAAGACAACTGATCAAACCTACTACAAACTGAACCTTTCACCCCTCACACCCGTAAACCCACTATTTTTCTTGCATCAATGTGCCTGTCTAAATGTTAAAGGTCCCTATTATTCCAGACTACACCATCCTGCCCGGCCATGCACTCCAGGCACCCGCAGCCTTCTGCACGTTCTCTTTCTACAAGTCCTTCAGCAGCCTTGTGTTTCCTCAGCACTGCCTGCTCCTCCACCAAGCTCTGCCTCAAATCCATTCACTCTATGAGCTTCCTGCATCACTCCAGAGAAAAGCCCAAGGTTTCTCTCTCTGGATATTGCATTTACTTTATTCTGATGGGCTGAATTCCTGCAGCTTCCCAATCAAACATCTGCAATCGCCTTTAAATTGTGCCCCTCTGCACAGATTTGTGCCACCTGCTTTTAAACAGGTTAAATCCTATGGGCATTCTGACAGTGTCCTTCCACTCTCTCTCTCTCTCTCTCTCTACCGGTGGACCTAAATCCTTCTGCTCAAATTGTTGCTTGGTCTGGGCTTCCGTCCTTTTGCCTGGATTCTCATTCTCTGCTATTTCAATCTGAAATACGAGGAATAAAACTGTGGGGATATGGATCGGAATTCTTTCTGGCTAGAGCATCTCAAACACTGCTCTCATCCTCGTGTGTGCACAGGTAGAGACAAGAACAAATCTTGTCCTTCGTCACTGTGAAATCCATCTCCAAGATGATGGCACTTTATTCCTGTGTTTTTTTTTGAACCTTGCTTAGTGCTAGTTTTTCCTTTTGAATTGAACATTGCAATATATGTTAATGCACTTTCCAAATGGTTTTACAATGTAAACAATATTTTAAAGAAAAATCTGAAGACTTCACCATCTGAGATGCAGATTCTAATCTGTGGCTTCGGCGGGTCCGCTCCCAGGGGTATTTGAATTATTTTAACATAACATAACAATTACAGTACGGAAACAGGCCATTAGGCCCTTCTAGTCCGCACCGAACCAAACACCCCTTTCTAATCCCACCTCCCTGCACAATGCCCATAACCCTCCATCTTCCTCTCATCCATATACCTGTCCAACCTTTTCTTAAATAATACAATTGACTCCGCCGCCACTATTTCTCCCGGAAGATCATTCCACACAGCTACCACTCTCTGAGTAAAGAAGTTCCCCCTCATGTTACCTCTAAACCTCTGCCCCTTAATTCTTAACTCATGTCCTCTTGTTTTAAACTTTCCTCCTCTTAACGGAAATAGTCTATCCACATCCATTCTGTCTATCCCTTTCATAATCTTAAATACTTCTATCAAATCCCCTCTCAACCTTCTACGCTCCAAAGAATAAAGACCCAATCTGTCCAATCTCTCCCCATAGTCCAGATGCTTAAACCCAGGCAACATTCTGGTAAACCTTCTCTGCACTCTCTCCACTCTGTTTATATCCTTCCTATAATTAGGCGACCAGAACTGCACACAGAACTCCAAATTAGGCCGCACCAACGTCTTATACAATCTCAACATCACCTCCCAACTCCTATATTCCATGCAATAATTGATAAAGGCCAGCATACTAAAAGCCTTCTTCACCACCCTATTCACGTGAGTTTCTACCTTCAGGGAACGATGTACCGTCACTCCTAAATCTTTCTGCTCTTCTGTATTCCTCAATGCTCTCCCATTTACCACATATGTCCTATTCTGATTCTTCTTACCAAAATGAAGCACCTCACACTTATCAGCATTAAATTCCATCTGCCATTTTTCAGCCCACTTTTCTAAGCAGCCCAAATCCCTCTGCAATCCTTGAAAACCTTCTTCATTATCCACTATTCCACCTATCTTAGTATCGTCTGCATATTTACTAATCCAATTCACCACCCCATCATCTAGATCATTAATGTATATAACGAACAACAATGGGCCCAATACAGATCCTTGAGGCACACCACTGGTCACCGGCCTCCAACCTGACAGACAATTATCCACTACCACTCTCTGGCCTCTCCCTTTCAGCCAATGTTCAATCCATTTGACTATCTCAAAATTTATACCTAAAGACTGCACCTTCCTAACTAACCTTCCATGTGGTACCTTATCGAAGGCCTTACTGAAGTCCATATAGACAACATCCACTGCGCTACCCTCATCCACATTCCTAGTCACCTCTTCAAAAAATTCAATCAGATTGGTCAAACATGACCTTCCTCCCACAAATCCATGTTGAGTGCTCCTGATCAGACCCTGTCTATCCAGATGTTTATAAGTACTATCTCTAAGAATTTTCTCCATTAATTTACCTACCACATACGTCAAACTTACAGGCCGATAGTTGCCAGGCTTCCTCCTTGAACCTTTTTTAAATAACGGAACCACATGCGCATTGCGCCAATCCTCCGGCACTATCCCCATATCTAATGACATTTGAAAAATTACCGCCAGAGCCTCTGCTATTTCCTCCTTCACTTCTCTCAATGTCCTGGGGAAGATCCCGTCTGGTCCCGGAGACTTATCCACCTTTATATTCTTCAAAAGCCTTAAAACTACACCTTTTGTAATCTCTATATTCCCCATATTTACCCAATTTGCTTTTTTTATCCCACATCTCCCAATATCCTTCTCCTTAGTGAATACCGAAGAAAAGAAACTGTTCAATATCTCCCCCATTTCTCAAGGTTCCACACACAGTTTTCCACTCTGATTTTCTAAGGGACCAATTTTGTCTCTAGCTTTCCTCTTACCATTAACATATTTGTAGAATTTAAAGAGGACCGTCTTCCAATGTCTGCAGTGAAACTGGGAGAAAGAGGGTTGGGCTGTCGGTGTCATAGTTAATGACGTCTCATTACAGAGCTGAAAGCTTACAGTCTGTGGTGAACTGATATTCTTGTCCCACTGACCAGCACACCTTCCTGCTCATTCCCATCCATGGGGCCGGGATTCCCTCAACCTCACGGGTCCCCCTCACACTCGCAGTTCTCCGATCCCCTCAACCATACGGATCCACCAAACCACGCGGGTTCCCACCCCCACCTTCAGCCTCGCAGGTGCCCTCAGCCTTCTGGGTCCACGTCCCGGTCCCCCCTCCGCCCTCTGGGTCACCGTACCTCCTCAACCTTCTGGGTCCCCGTCCCCTTCCCCCCTCAGCCTTCTGGGTCCCCGTCCCCGTCCCCCCTCAGCCTTCTGGGTCACCGTACCTCCTCAACCTTCTGGGTCCCCGTCCCCTTCCCCCCTCAGCCTTCTGGGTCCCCGTCCCCGTCCCCCCTCAGCCTTCTGGGTCCCCGTCCCCGTCCCCCCTCAGCCTTCTGGGTCCCCGTCCCCGTCCCCCCTCAGCCTTCTGGGTCCCCGTCCCCGTCCCCCCTCAGCCTTCTGGGTCCCCGTCCCCCAGCAGCCTTCTGGGTCCCCGTCCCCCAGCAGCCTTCTGGGTCCCCGTCCCCCAGCAGCCTTCTGGGTCCCCGTCCCCCAGCAGCCTTCTGGGTCCCCGTCCCCCAGCAGCCTTCTGGGTCCCCGTCCCCCCTCAGCCTTCTGGGTCCCCGTCCCCCCTCAGCCTTCTGGGTCCCCGTCCCCCCTCAGCCTTCTGGGTCCCCGTCCCCCCTCAGCCTTCTGGGTCCCCGTCCCCCCTCAGCCTTCTGGGTCCCCGTCCCCCCTCAGCCTTCTGGGTCCCCGTCCCCCCTCAGCCTTCTGGGTCCCCGTCCCCCCTCAGCCTTCTGGGTCCCCGTCCCCCCTCAGCCTTCTGGGTCCCCGTCCCCCCTCAGCCTTCTGGGTCCCCGTCCCCCCTCAGCCTTCTGGGTCCCCGTCCCCCCTCAGCCTTCTGGGTCCCCGTCCCCCCTCAGCCTTCTGGGTCCCCGTCCCCCCTCTGCCTTCTGGGTCCCCGTCCCCCCTCAGCCTTCTGGGTCCCCGTCCCCCCTCAGCCTTCTGGGTCCCCATCCCCCCTCAGCTTTTTGGGTCCCCGTCCCCCCTCACCTTTCTGGGTCCTGATCACCCTCACCCTTCTGGGTCCTGATCACCCTCACCCTTCTGGGTCCTGATCACCCTCACCCTTTTGGGTCCTGATCACCCTCACCCTTCTGGGTCCTGATCACCCTCACCCTTCTGAGACCTGATCACCCTCACCCTTCTGTGTCCTGATCACCATTACCCTTCTGGGTCCTCATTCCCCTCACCCTTCTGGTTCCACGAGTACCTCAGCCTTGCGTGTCCCTCAAACTTCTGGATACCCGTCCCCCTCAGTCTCGCAGGATTCCCGCCCCCCACAGCCTTGCGTGTCCCTCACTCCTCTGGCAGATCTCCCACACCCCTCTGGCGGGTCCCCCTCATCCTTCTGGGTCCTCGACCCCCCTCACCCTTCTGGGTCCCCGACCCCCTCACCCTCCTGGGTCCCCGATCCCCTCACCCTTCTGGGTCCCCGACCCCCTCACCTTTCTGGGTCCCCGTCCCTCTCCCCCCTCTGCCTCGCAGGCCCCAACCCCCCCCTCTGCCTCGCGGGCCCCGACACCCGTCTGCCTCGCTTGCCCCGACACCGCTCAGCCTCGTTGGAGCGTTCCCCCCTCAGCCTCGTGGGCCCCGACTCCCCTCAGACTCGCGGGCCGCGACGCCCCTCAGCGTAGCGGGCTATGACCCACCTCAACCTCGCGGGCCGCAAACCTCCTCAGCCTCGCGGGTCCCCGATCCCACTCAGCCTCGCGGATCCCCCTCCCCCCCACAGCCTCACAGACCCCGACCGCCCCCTTCAGCCTCGCGGGTCCCCGACTACCACAAACCCTAACGCCACCCCGACCCAAACTCCCTCACGGTTCCCCGGCCCACCTCACAACCATCCCCCTGCCCGTTCCCCTCCGAGCTCCGGCCGCCCCCGACCCAAAGGGCGACCCGTGGAATCTCTGTCCTCCCTGGTCTCGCTCCCAAAATGCCCCGATTCCCGCCCGTGAGGAACCGACATGAACCTCTCTCCCCCTCCCGCTCGCCACCAACTCCTCCAAAGGCGGCAAAGATCAACAACATGGCAGCCACCAGGGGTCGCTCTCGCGAGAGCTTGGGCCACCCCTCCACGGGATCTCCTCTCCACCACCCCGAGCCCCTAGATGGAGCCCCAGGGCTCGAGGTCCAGCCCTTTGGAGCCCCCTCTCTCCTGAGAACCTCGTCCAACTGGGGAAGGGTCCGAGAGCTGCCTCGGGCCTCCAGTCCATCTCCCCTTCAGGCTGCACATTTCCACACCAGAACCTGCCCCACATTTCCCTCCCCCCCCCCCCAAGAGTCCAGTCCATCCCACCTCCACCACCTTGGCCCAAAGCTCATTCCACGCTCCCACCCTCCTCTGAGGGAAAGAAATCCCCCTTCAATCTCAATCCATGTCCTCCTCTTTGAATCTCTCCCACTCTCCTTGGAAACAGCCTGTCCCCATGGACACGATCCGTCCCCCCTCACAATTTTCAAATCTTCCTCAATCTTATACGCTCCAGGGAATAAAGTCCCAGCCTGTCCAACCTTCCCCTGGAACTCAAACCCCGAAAGCCAGACCACCTTCTTGTCCCTCTCCTCGACGCGCTGTCTCATTCCTATCCTTCCTCTCCTCCGGCCACCCAAACGGCACACAACGTTCCCAAGTTGGCCTCACCCATGCCTCGTCCAACTTCCTCGTGGCCTCCCACCTCCTGCACTCAATCCTCTCATTTCTGAAGGCCAAAATACCAGAAGCTTTCTTCACTCCCCCCCACCCCCCCATCTCTACAAGGGACTCCACTTTCGGGCAGTTCTGTACCACAGTTCCTCAATCCCTTTGTTTGACAACACTCCTCAATGGTCTGCTATTTAACATTCAAACTCTTACGTTTTAAGAATCAATTGCAGAGATCCATGGATGTGAGAAGTCAGGAGGGTTAGGGACTGGGTGCAGGTCGATGAGACTGGCAGAATGATATTTCACCATGGACGAGAAGGGCAGAAGGGTCTCTTTTCTTTGCTGTGGGGTTTCTAGGGTAGAGTTCACACCATTCTCAGGAAGGAGGATGAGCAGACAGATGTCATGGTCCACGGGTAGGAAAGGTGATGAGATCCTGCCAGGAGAGATGAGGGAGTTAAGTGCACAACCAAGGGGTCTCTCTCTGTCAGTCTGTGTGTGTCTCTATCTCTCTGTGTCTCTCTCTCTCTCTGTCTGTCTGTCTGTGTCTCTCTCTCTCTCTCTGTCTGTGTCTCTCTCTCAGTCTGTGTCTATGTCTCTCTATCTGTGTCTCTCTTTGTGTCACTCTGTGTTTGTCTCTGTGTCTGTCTCTGTCTGTGTGTATGTCTGTGACTCTCTCGCTGTGTCTCTCTCTGTCTGTGTCTCTCTCTCTGTCTCTCTCTCGCTGTCAGTGTCTCTCTCTCTGTCTGTATGTGTCTCTCTGTGTGTCTGTGTCTGTATATCTGTCTCTCTGTGTCTGTGTGTGAGTGTGTCTGTCTGTCTGGGTATGTGTGTGTGTGTCTCTCTCTGTCTGTGTCTCTGTATCTGTGTCTGTCTCTGTGTCTGTCTCTGTGTGTGTGTCTCTCTCTCTGTGTGTGTATCTCTCTGTGTCCGTGTGTCTGTGTCTCTCTGTCTGTGTCTCTCTGTCTGTGTCTCTCTGTCTGTGTCTCTCTGTCTGTGTCTCTCTGTCCGTGTCTCTCTGTCCGTGTCTCTCTGTCCATGTCTCTCTGTCCATGTCTCTCTCTCTGTCTGTGTCTCTCTCTGTGTGGGTCTGTGTGTGTGTGTGTCTCTCTCTCTGTGTCTCTCTCTCTGTCTGTTTGTGTGTGTTTCCCTCTCTGTGTCTCTGTGTGTGTCGCTGTCTGTGTGTGTGTCTCTCTCTCTGTCTCTCCCTCTGTGTCTCAATGTGTGACTCTCTCTGTGTCTGTGTGTGTGTGTCTCTGTGTGTGTGTGTGTATCTGTCTCTCTGTGTCGTGTGTGTGTCTCTATGTGTGTCTCTCTGTGTCTGTCTGTGTGTATGTCTGTCTCTGTGTCGTGTGTGTGTCTCTCTGTCTCTATGTGTGTCTCCCTGTCTCTGTCTGTGTGTATCTCTCTCTCCGTCTGTGTGTGTCTCTCTATCTGTCTGTCTGTGTCTGTCTCCGTCTGTGTGTATCTCTGTCTCTCTCTCGCTGTCAGAGTCTCTCTCTGTCTCTGCCTGTGTGTGTGTGTGTGTGTGTGTGTGTGTGTGTGTGTGTGTGTGTGTCTGTCTGGGTATGTGTGTCGCTCTCTATCGGTGTCTCTAATATTTGCTAATTCATTACCCACCATTATCCATCCCGACTGGTGGTGCGGGCTTTGTTCCCCAAGACGTCCGTATTGGCTGTCCAAGTACCATCTCTGCCCCAACGCATTCCTCGGTGTCACCTGCATTAAAATCAAGGTGGCATCAGCACCTTTTTGGGCACTTTTAGCCGTATTTCCTCAGTTGTTCTGGCCAGTTTTGTGTTTCGTTCACACATTCCTGCTGCCTGGGGTTAATGGCACTCATGGAAGATCGCCAGTTCCTGAAACAATTCTTCATTTTTCTTATTTGTAACATTTTTACATTTAATTTAACATATGCATGAAAAAACCTAAATTTCTTATTTGAATATAATATAAAATTAATGCATAGTGATTTAAAAAGTAACCCCTCCCACAGCTGCCCAATAGAAAACAATAAAGAGAGGAAACATCTAGATAGTATTCATAAAAATTGAGCAAAACTCTCAAATAAAATCTTGCTTTTCTTGGTTTTAGGAGTCAGAAAGTTCGTGTTGGGTGATTACAACTTAATTCCTACAATTGGAAAATACACATCCCAAATCTTCAAAAGAGAAATTCAAATTTGTTCCGTGAATTCAATGTAATTATTTCAAGTGGGATACAACGGCCTATTTCAGTGTGGCTATCGACCCATTCCCAAATACGCATCGGACTTCCAAGTTACTGCCACACATTTTAACCCTATAACAATTACAGCACAGAAACAGGTCACTTGGCCCTTCTTGTCTGCACTGAACTAAATACTCTCCTCTCGTACCACCTCTCTGCATTCCCCTCCCCTCCAATTTTCCCTGAAATGACAAAATGGACCCTGCCGCCACTATTTCTCCCGGAAGCTCACTCCACTCAGCCACCACTCTGAGTAAAGAAGTTCCCCCTCATGTTACTTCCAAACTTTTACCTCCTGTTTCAATCTCTGCTCCCGCAATGAAAAAAGTCTATCCACATCAACTCGTTCTATCCTCCTAGTAATTTTAAAGACCTCGATCAAATCCCCTCTCAACCATCTACAATCCAAAGAATAAAGACTTCATTTGCTCAATCTTTCTTTGTAATCTAGTTGCTGATATCCAGGTAACATTGACGTAAATCTTCTCTGCACCCTCTCTACTTTATTGATAGCTTTCCTCTCATTTGGTGACCAGAACTGCACACAGTACTCACAAAAGAGCCTCACCAACATCTTGTCTAGTCTCAACCTCACTGCCCGACTCCTGTATTCTATGCGATGGTTGATCAAGGCCAGCTATTTGAACAGATTCATTTCGAGGTACTCTCTGATTACCCTCCAATAATTTACCTATTTTGTCAGGCTCACCTGGTTTGCTTTTGAAGCCGTTTTTAAACAATGGAACATTAGATTACATCCATTCCTCTGGCACCTCACCCGTGGATAAAGAGGTTTTAAATATTTCTGTCAGAGCCCTTGCAATTTCTACTCTTCTTTCCCTCAAGGCCAAGGGAATATCATGTCAGACCTCCATCCACCAACAGACAAAAATCAGCCATCACAAGGTGAAGGCAGGACAGTAGTCCCACCTCTCCAGCACGAGTCACCCCAGGATCAAGTGAGCACTGACTGCAAGAAGTTTCTACATCCTCTTGGTGTCTGTGTGGATTTCCTCCCACACTCCACAGCTCAAGGGGGCCGTAAGTTCATTGGCGATTTGGAAAGCTCAAGACCATGGGGTGGAAGTGCACATTCTGGACCTGGGGGCATCAATTCAATTCAACAGCACAGATGAACCTTTGGGCACGACCTGATCTTTTTCTGGTTTCAAACTCATTATTTTTGAAAATTGTATGTGCACCTCTAATGCAACACGACTGCTGCAAAACAGGCTTCTTGATGCATATCCATGACAAGAACTCGGGAGAATCTGATTTGGTTACTAGACTTTTGAACAGAACAGTGTCTGGACATTTTATCCCTAAACTGAAACTTTATAGACATACAGAACAAAAAGAGGGCAAAACAAGCTTGTGTCTCACCAATACCACAAGGTGGCATCAGCACCTTTTTGGGCACTTTTAGCCGTATTTCCTCAGTTGTTCTGGCCAGTTTTGTGTTTCGTTCACACATTCCTGCTGCCTGGGGTTCACGGCACTCGTGGAAAATCGCCAGTTCCTGAAACAATTCTTCATTTATCTTATTTGTAACATTTTTACATTTAATTTAACATATGCATTAAAAAACTTAAATTTCTTATTTGAAAATAAGATAAAATTAATGCATAGTGATTTAAAAAGTAACCCCTCTCACAGCTGCCCAATAGAAAACAATAAAGAGAGGAAACATCTAGATAGCATTCATAAAAATTGAGCAAAACTCTCAAATAAAATCTTGCTTTTCTTGGTTTTAGGAGTCAGAAAGTTCGTGTTGGGTGATTACAACTTAATTCCTACAATTGGTAAATACACATCCCAAATCTTCAAAAGAGAAATTCAAATTTGTTCCGTGAATTCAATGTAATTATTTCAAGTGGGATACAACGGCCTATTTCAGTGTGGCTATCGACCCATTCCCAAATACGCATCGGACTTCCAAGTTACTGCCACACATTTTAACCCGAAAACAATTACAGCACAGAAACAGGTCATTTGGCCCTTCTTGTCTGCACTGAACGAAATACTCTCCTCTTGTACCACCTCTCTGCATTCCCCTCCCCTCCAATTTTCCCTGAAATGACAAAATGGACCCTGCCGCCACTACTTTTCCCGGAAGCTCACTCCACTCAGCCACCACTCTGAGTAAAGAAGTTCCCCCTCATGTTACTTCCAAACTTTTACCTCCTGTTTCAATCCCTGCTCCCCGCAATGAAAAAAGTCTATCCACATCAACTCGTTCTATCCTCCTAGTAATTTTAAAGACTTCGATCAAATCCCCTCTCAACCATCTACAATCCAAAGAATAAAGACTTCATTTGCTGAATCTTTCTTTGTAATCTAGTTGCTGATATCCAGGTAACATTGACGTAAATCTTCTCTGCACCCTCTCTACTTTATTGATAGCTTTCCTCTCATTTGGTGACCAGAACTGCACACAGTACTCACAAAAGAGCCTCACCAATATCTTGTCTAGTCTCAACCTCACTGCCCGACTCCTGTATTCTATGTGATGGTTGATCAACGCCAGCTATTTGAACAGATTCTTTTCGAGGTACTCTCTGATTACCCTCCAATAATTAACCTATCACTGTCAGGCTCACTTGGTTGGCTTTTGAAGCCGTTTTTCAACAAAGGAACATTAGATTACATCCATTCCTCTGGCACCTCACCCGTGGATAAACAGGTTTTAAATATTTCTGTCAGAGCCCTGGCAATTTCTACACTTCTTTCCCTCAAGGCCAAGGGAATATCATGTCAGACGTCCATCCACCATCAGACAAAAATTAGCCGACACAAGATGAAGGCAGGACAGTAGTCCCACCTCTCCAGCACGAGTCATGGATCAAGTGAGCACTGACTGCAAGAAGTTTCTACATCCTCTTGGTGTCTGTGTTGATTTCCTCCCACACTCCACAGCTCAAGGGGGCCGTAAGTTCATTGGCGAATTGGGAAGCTCAAGACCATGGGGTGGAAGTGCACATTCTGGACCTGGGGGCATCAATTCAATTCAACTGCACGGATGAACCTTTGGGCACGACCTGATCTTTTTCTGGTTTCAAACTCATTATTTTTGAAAATTGTATGTGCACCTCTAATGCAACACGACTGCTGCAAAACAGGCTTCTTGATACATATCCATGACAAGAACTCGGGAGAATCTGATTTAGTTACTAGACTTTTGAACAGAACAGTGTCTGGACATTTTATCCCTAAACTGAAACTTTATAGACATACAGAACAAAAAGAGGGCAAAACAAGCTTGTGTCTCACCAATACCACAATTCACGGACACTTTTTAAGTTCTCAAGGGTGGCAGAAAACACAAAGAACAGACAAACTCCTTCCACACTGTCACTTTGAGAGCTTTGGACTCACCATGCTATAAATATTGCCAAGCCATCACTCTCTCTCCAAATCAATGACCCAAAGTCCTGGCTGAGCGATAGATTTGAGACATTTTACCCGCTATGTAGCAATCGGGCACAAGGAAAATTGCTGCTTCCATTGTGAAGTATTTAGGAATCTCAGACCACAAACAACCTTCACCCCGAAAAACAAGCAATTCTCCACAATAAAACTAGGTTTCCTTCCTGTCTGCAAGCATCTGCTCTCTTGAGTCTGAATGGCACAACTGGGGAAACCGTTTCAAATCCATGACCTGAAACAGCATATTCTCTTCCCCTAATTGGAGCTGTCTTGCAATTGGCCACCACTGCCCGAGCAAGAATGAACTGGGAGATCTCACACTTGCTCCTTCACAGGTGAGACCTCCCTGTTCACTGGAGCTCCATATTATCCATCTTGCTCAATTTTGTTAACCTTAATCAAGTCTCCTCTCATTCTCCAACACTCCCATGAAAAATAAAAATCATGTATCCTGTAGTTCGCGAGTCTGGACACCAGGTGGTGGTATTATACCTAGATCTATCTCTCTCTCTCTCCCCCTCTCGCTTCATGCATGCAGTACTCGGTGTGAACAGGCGGTGGCAGCACTTTACAGCTCTTGCAATCTGCAGCTTGGACAGGAGATGACGGAGTTACAGAGACATGGCTGCGGGAACGGCAGGATTGGGAAATCAATGTTCCCGGGTACACGTCCTATAGAAAAGACAGAAAGTTGGGAAGAGGAGGTGGGGTAGCTCTGTTGGTAAGAAATAAAATTCAGGCATTTGAAAGGAAAGACATTGAAACAGGTGGGTAGAGTCTGTTTTGATAGAATTAAGAAATTGTAAAGGCATGAGGACCATAATGGGGGTCATTTACAGGCCTCCGAAAAGTAGCTCAGATATTAAAGTATAAATCAGGAATTAAGAGTGGCATGTCAAAGTGGTAGCAATACGGTAGTTATGGGGGACTTCAACATGAAAGTGGACTGGGATAATCAGACGGGGGCAGGAACACAAGAGAGTGAGTTTATTGAATGTCTACGAGATACTTTCATCCATTGATTTAATTATAAATTTGGTTACTTTGTTCTTTATGTTAATTTTTTTCCCCAGTTTTATCCATATTTGAATCCAAATTCAGGTTGAAATCCCCTCCTATTAATATGTTCCCTTGCGTATCTGCTACCTTCAAAAAGATATCTTGCATAAACTTTTGATCTTCTTCGTTAGGTGAATATACATTGAGTAGATTCCAAAACTCCGAATATATCTGACATTTTATCATTACATATCTCCCTGCTGGATCTATTATTTCCTCTTCTATTTTAAATGGCACATTTTTACTAATTAATATAGCTACTCCTCTTGCTTTTGAATTATACGATGCTGCTGTTACGTGTCCTACCCAATACGAGATACTTTCTTGGAGCAGCTAGTGGAGGAACCTACCAGGGGGAAGTCAATTCTGGACTTGGTGCTGTGCAGCGACGCAGAGTTAATAAGTGACCTCGATGTAGGGGAGCCATTAGGGAATAGTGACCATGGTATGGTTATTTTTGAGCGGCAATTAGAAAGGGAAAAAGAAAGGAAGTCGGAAGCATCTGTACTGCAGTTAAATAAAGGGGATTATGCAGCTATGATGGAGGAGCTAGCCAAAATAAAATGGAAAGATACACTAGCTGGGAGGACAACTCGGGAAAAATGGCAGGTGCTTTTGGACATTTTCCACAGGATTCAGGACAAATTTATTCCAAAGTGGCGGAAAGGCTCTAGGAGATGCAAATGGCAGTCGTGGCTAACTAATGAAATCAAGTGCAATATCAAATCCAAAGGGAGTAAGTATAAGATAGAGAAGTGGAAGACTAGTGGGCAAGATCAGGGAGCATGGAATTGGAGGTAAGGTGCTGACATGGATAGGAAATTGGTTAAGAAATAGGAAACAAAGGGTTGGAGTAAGCCGGTCCTTTTCAGGATGGCAGGATGTGACGAGTAGAGTGCCGCAGGGATCGGTATTGGGTCCTCAGTTGTTTGTAATTTCTGTAAATGATTTGGATGAGGGGATTAATAACATGAGCAAATTTGCAGATGACACTAAACTGCGTGGCGGTGTGGGGTGTGAGGGTGATATCAGGAAAATGCAGAGGGACTTGGACAGGTTGGGGGTGTGGGCTGCTGAATGGAAGATGACGTTCAATGTGAGCAAATGAGAGGTTATCCATTTTGGGGGCAATAATAGGAAAGCTGAGTATTCTCTAAATGGAGACAAGCTAAGGAGTGGGGAGGAGCAAATGGATCTGGGTGTACTTGTTCACCGGTCACTGAAGGCTAACATGCAGGTTCAGAAAGCTGTGAAGAAGGCAAATAGCATGTTGGCTTTCATAAAGAGGGGATTGGAGCATAGGAACAGAGACGCCCTTCTGCAGTTGTGCAGGGCCCTGGTGAGACCCCACCTGGAGTATTGCGTCCAGTACTGGTCTCCAATTTTGAGGAAGGACATACTAGCTATAGTGGGTGTGCAGCGCAGATTTACAAGGTTAGTTCCAGCGATGGCGGGGTTGACATATGCTGAAAGGCTAGAAAAACTGAACTTATATCCGATGGAGTTTAGAAGGATGAGGGGGGACATGATTGAGGTATACAAAATTATCAGGGGGATGGACAGGGTGAAGTCGGATTACTTGTTCCCAGTGATGGGGGAGACGAGGACTAGAGGGCATAGTTTAAGAATACAGGGTAGGCCCTTTAGGAAGGAGATGAGAAAACATTTTTTTACCCAGAGAAGTGTGAATCTGTGGAATGCTCTGCCACAGAGGGTGGAAGAGGCAGATTCGCTGATTATGTTCAAAAGAGCGTTAGATAAGACTCTAGTGGGCAAAGGAGTAAAGGGTTATGGGGATAAGGCTGGAATGGGGTACTGATAGTAGTGATCAGCCATGATCTGTAAAATGGCGGTCACTGAAGGCTCGACAGGCCGAAGGGCCTACTCCTGCTCCTATTGTCTATTGAACCATTCCTCCAAGGTCCCTCTGTTCCTCAATGCCCTCCCCTTCACTGCATACATCTTGGTTATTCTTACCAAAATAAAGTACCTCACACTTACCTACATTAAACTCCATCTGCCACCTTTCCAAACAGTCCAAATCCTTTTGTAGTCCATGAAAACCCTCCTCACTCTCCACAACTTGAAAATAAGCAAAATGTATTACGTTATGTTAAGCTTTTTTTTGAACATTTTAATAAAATTTAATAGAATATTTCAGGCCAATGGGACGCCAGGCATCATTAATCTTTCCATGTACGGCGTGGTCGTGCGTGAAAGTGTGGCCATTTTGGCCAAAAAAGCGCAGTAAAACGAACCGCGATCACAGGAGTGGCCTCCACAGTCGACCCGCAGCAATATCTTTGAGATAATTTCATGGAAACAAACGACAACTTAAGCAAATATTACGTGTGTGTCTGTGTGTGTCTCTGTGTGTGTCTGTGTGTGTGTATATGTCTCTCTGTGTCTGTGTGTGTGTGTCTGTCTGTCTGGGTATGTGTGTGTCGCTCTCTCTCGGTGTCTCTAATATATGCTTATTCATTACCCACCATTATCCATCCCTACTGGTGGTGCGGGCTTTGTTCCCCAAGGCGTCCGTATTGGCTGCCCATAGACCATCTCTGCCCCAACGCATTCCTCGGTGTCACCTGCATTAAAATCAAGATGGCATCAGCACCTTTTTGGACACTTTTAGCTGTGTTTCCTCAGTTCTTCTGGCCAGTTTTGTGTTTCGTTCACACATTCCTGCTTCCTGGGGTTGACGGCACTCGTGGAAGATCGCCAGTTCCTGAAACAATTCTTCATTCATCTTATTTGTAACATTTTTACATTTAATTTAACATATGCATTAAAAAACTTAAATTTCTTATTTGAAAATAAGATAAAATTAATGCATAGTGATTTCAAAAGTAACCCCTCCCACAGCTACCCAATAGAAAACAATAAAGAGAGAAAACATCTAGATAGTATTTATAAAAATTGACCAAAACTCTCAAATAAAATCTTGGTTTTCTTGGTTTTAGGAGTCAGAAAGTTCGTGTTGGGTGGTTAACACTTAATTCCGACAATTGGTAAATACACATCCCAAATCTTCAAAAGAGAAATTCAAATTTGTTCCGTGAATTCGATGTAATTATTTCAAGTGGGAATCAACGGCCTATTTCAGTGTGGCCATCGACCCATTCCCAAATACGCATCGGACTTCCAAGTTACTGCCACACATTTTAACCCTATAACAATTACAGCACAGAAACAGGTCACTTGGCCCTTCTTGTCTGCACTGAACTAAATACTCTCCTCTCGTACCACCTCTCTGCATTCCCCTCCCCTCCAATTTTCCCTGAAATGACAAAATGGACCCTGCCGCCACTATTTCTCCCGGAAGCTCACTCCACTCAGCCACCACTCTGAGTAAAGAAGTTCCCCCTCATGTTACTTCCAAACTTTTACCTCCTGTTTCAATCTCTGCTCCCGCAATGAAAAAAGTCTATCCACATCAACTCGTTCTATCCTCCTAGTAATTTTAAAGACCTCGATCAAATCCCCTCTCAACCATCTACAATCCAAAGAATAAAGACTTCATTTGCTCAATCTTTCTTTGTAATCTAGTTGCTGATATCCAGGTAACATTGACGTAAATCTTCTCTCCACCCTCTCTACTTTGTTGATAGCTTTCCTCTCATTTGGTGACCAGAAGTGTACACAGTATCTCAACAGGGCCTCACCAATATCTTGTCTAGTCTCAACCTCACTGCCCAACTCCCGTATTCTATGCTATGGTTGATCAAGGCCAGCTATTTGAACAGATTCTTTTCGAGGTACTCTCTGATTACCCTCCAATAATTAACCTATCACTGTCAGGCTCACCTGGTTGGCTTTTGAAGCCGTTTTTCAACAAAGGAACATTAGATTACATCCATTCCTCTGGCACCTCACCCGTGGATAAACAGGTTTTAAACATTTCTGTCAGAGCCCTTGCAATTTCTACTCTTCTTTCCCTCAAGGCCAAGGGAATATCATGTCAGACGTCCATCCACCAACAGACAAAAATCAGCCATCACAAGGTGAAGGCAGGACAGTAGTCCCACCTCTCCAGCACGAGTCACCCCAGGATCAAGTCAGCACTGACTGCAAGAAGTTTCTACATCCTCTCGGTGTCTGTGTGGATTTCCTCCCACACTCCACAGCTCAAGGGGGCCGTAAGTTCATTGGCGATTTGGGAAGCTCAAGACCATGGGGTGGAAGTGCACATTCTGGACCTGGGGGCATCAATTCAATTCAACAGCACAGATGAACCTTTGGGCACGACCTGATCTTTTTCTGGTTTCAAACTCATTATTTTTGAAAATTGTATGTGCACCTCTAATGCAACACGACTGCTGCAAAACAGGCTTCTTGATACATATCCATGACAAGAACTCGGGAGAATCTGATTTGGTTACTAGACTTTTGAACAGAACAGTGTCTGGACATTTTATCCCTAAACTGAAACTTTATAGACATACAGTACAAAAAGAGGGCAAAACAAGCTTGTGTCTCACCAATACCACAATTCACGGACACTTTTTAAGTTCTCAAGGGTGGCAGAAAACACAAACAACAGACAAACTCCTTCCACACTGTCACTTTGAGAGCTTTGGACTCACCATGCTATAAATATTGCCAAGCCATCACTCTCTCTCCAAATCAATGACCCAAAGTCCTGGCTGAGCGATAGATTTGAGACATTTTACCCGCTATGTAGCAATCAGGCACAAGGAAAAGTGCTGCTTCCATTGTAAAGTATTTAGGAATCTCAGACCACAAACAACCTTCACCCCGAAAAACAAGCAATTCTCCACAATAAAACTAGGTTTCCTTCCTGTCTGCAAGCATCTGCTCTCTTGAGTCTGAATGGCACAACTGGGGAAACCGTTTCAAACCCATGACCTGAAACAGCATATTCTCTTCCCCTAATTGGAGCTGTCTTGAATTGGCCACCACTGCCCGAGCAAGAATGAACTGGGAGATCTCACACTTGCTCCTTCACAGGTGAGACCTCCCTGTTCATTGGAGCTCCATATTATCCATCTTGCTCTATTTTGTTAACCTTAATCAAGTCTCCTCTCATTCTCCAACACTCCCATGAAAAATAAAAATCATGTATCCTGTAGTTCGCGAGTCCGGACACCAGGTGGTGGTATTATACCTCTCTCTCTCTCTCTCTCTCTCCCTAGCTTCATGCATGCAGTACTCGGTGTGAACAGGCGGTGGCAGCACTTTACAGCCCTTGCAATCTGCAGCTTGAACAGGAGATGTCGGAGTTACGGAGACATGGCTGCGGGAAGGGCAGGATTGGGAAATCAATGTTCCTGGGTACACGTCCTATAGAAAAGACAGAAAGTTGGGAAGAGGGGGTGGGTTAGCTCTGTTGGTAAGAAATGAAATTCAGGCGTTTGAAAGGAAAGACACTGAAAGAGGTGGGTCGAGTCTGTTTGGATAGAATTAAGAAATTGTAAAGGCATGAGGACCATAATGGGTGTCATTTACAGGCCTCCGAAAAGTAGCTCAGATATAGAAGTATAAATCAGGAATTAAGAGTGGCATGTCAAAGTGGTAGCAATACGGTAGTTATGGGGGACTTCAACATGAAAGTGGACTGGGATAATCAGACGGGGGCAGGAACACAAGAGAGTGAGTTTATTGAATGTCTACGAGATACTTTCTTCCATTGATTTAATTATAATTTGGTTACTTTGTTCTTTCTGTTAATTTTTTTCCCCAGTTTTATCCATATTTGAATCCAAATTCAGGTTGAAATCCCCTCCTATTAATATGTTCCCTTGCGTATCTGCTACCTTCAAAAAGATATCTTCCATCAACTTTTGATCTTCTTCGTTAGGTGAATATACATTGAGTAGATTCCAAAACTCCGAATATATCTGACATTTTATCATTACATATCTCCCTGCTGGATCTATTATTTCCTCTTCTATTTTAAATGGCACATTTTTACTAATTAATATAGCTACTCCTCTTGCTTTTGAATTATACGATGCTGGTGTTACATGTCCTACCCAATACGAGATACTTTCTTGGAGCAGCAAGTGGAAGAACCTACCAGGGGGAAGTCGATTCTGGACTTGGTGCTGTGCAGCGACGCAGAGTTAATAAGTGACCTCGATGTAGGGGAGCCATTAGGGAATAGTGACCATGGTATGGTTATTTTTGAGCTGCAATTAGAAAGGGAAAGAGAAAGGAAGTCGGAAGCATCTGTACTGCAGTTAAATAAAGGGGATTATGCAGCTATGAGGGAGGAGCTAGCCAAAATAAAATGGAAAGATACACTAGCTGGGAGGACAACTGGGGAAAATGGCAGGTATTTTTGGACATTTTTTACAGGATTCAAGACAAATTTATTCCAAAGTGGAGGAAAGGCTCTAGGAGATGCAAATGGCAGCCATGGCTAACTAATGAAATCAAGTGCACTATCAAATCCAAAGGGAGTAAGTATAAGATAGCGAAGCAGAGTGGTAAATTAGAGGATTGGGAAACCTTCAAAGAGCATCAGAGGGTAACTAAGAAATTCATGAGAGGGGAAAATGAAGTACGAGAGGAAATTAGCAAATAATATAATGGAGGATAGCAAAAGCTTTTTTCAATATGTGAAGAGGAAGAAATTGGTTCTGTCTACAATTGGTCCATTAAGAATGGAAAAGGGTGGAATTATTACCGGAAACAAGGAGTTGGCTGAGGAATTTAACAAATACTTTGCATCTGTCTTCACCAAGGAGGATATAGGTTATGGACAGTTAGGGGGTAGTGGTCATGCGGTATCAAGAGACTTGGGGAACTTTCCTGGGGAAGTAGGGGATCTAATGGATATCCGGATCTAGAAGCAGGAGGTTGTGAGTAAATTGTTGGGACTGAGGGCTGATAAAACCCCAGGGCCTGATGGGCTGCATCCCAGGGTGCTTAAAGAAGTTGCTATGGAAATTGTGGAGGCACTGGTCGACAATTTCCAAAGTTCCATAGATTCGGGGGAGGTCCCTGAGGATTGGAGAGTGGCTGATGTGGTGCCGATTTTTAAGAAGGGAGGGAGGGAGAAAACGGGAAATTATAGACCGGTCAGCCTGATGTCAGTGGTGGGGAAGATACTGGAATCTATCATAAAAGGAGTAATAGCAGAACACTTAGGCAGAAATAATAGTATAAGGGCTAGTCAGCATGGATTCCTTAAGGGTAAGTCATGCTTGACTAACCTTCTGGAATTTTTCGAGGATGGGACAAAGAGGGTGGACTTGGGAGAGCCAGTGGATGTGGTGTATTTGGACTTCCAGAAGGCCTTTGATAAGGTACCGCACGGGAGACTAGTGGGCAAGATCAGGGAGCATGGAATTGGAGGTAAGGTGCTGACATGGATAGGAAATTGGTTAAGAAATAGGAAACAAAGGGTTGGAGTAAGCGGGTCTTTTTCAGGATGGCAGGATGTGATGAGTGGATTGCCGCAGGAATCGGTATTGGGTCCTCAGTTGTTTGTAATTTATGTAAATGATTTGGATGAGGGGATTATTAATAACATGAGCAAATTTGCAGATGACACTAAACGGGGTGGCGGTGTGGGGTGTGAGGAGGATGTCAGGAAAATGCAGAGGGACTTGGACAGGTTGGGGGTGTGGGCTGCTGAATGGAAGATGACGTTCAATGTGAGCAAATGTGAGGTTATCCATTTCGGGGGCAATAATAGGAAAGCTGAGTATTATTTAAATGGAGACAAGCTAGGGAGTGGGGAGGAGCAAATGGATCTGGGTGTACTTGTTCACCGGTCACTGAAGGCTAACATGCACGTTCAGAAAGCTGTGAAATGGGCAAATGGCATGTTGGCTTTCATAAAGAGGGGATTGGAGTATAGGAACAGAGACGCCCTTCTGCAGTTGTACAGGGCCCTGGTGAGACCCCACCTGGAGTATTGCACCCAGTACTGGTCTCCAATTTTGAGGAAGGACATACTAGCAATAGAGGATGTGCAGCGCAGATTTACAAGGTTAGTTCCAGCGATGGCGGGGTTGACATATGCTGAAAGGCTAGAAAAACTAGACTTGTATCCGATGGAGTTTAGAAGAATGAGGGGGGACATGATTGAGGTATACAAAATTATCAGGGGGATGGACAGGGTGAAGTCGGATTACATGTTCCCAGTGATGGGGAAGACGAGGACTAGAGGGCATAGTTTAAGAATACAGGGTAGGCCCTTTAGGACGGAGATGAGAAAACATTGTTTTACTCAGAGAAGTGTGAATCTGTGGAATGCTCTGCCATAGAGGGTGGTAGAGGCAGATTCGCTGATTATGTTCAAAAGAGAGTTAGATAAGACTCTTGTGGGCAAAGGAGTTCAGGGTTATGGGGATAAGGCTGGAAAGGGGTACTGATAGTAGTGATCAGCCATGATCTGTGAAATGGCGGTCACTGAAGGCTCGACAGGCAGAAGGGCCTACTCCTGCTCCTATTGTCTATTGAACCATTCTTCCAAGATCCCTCTGTTCCTCAATGCCCTCCCCTTCACTGCATACGTCTTGGTTATTCTTACCAAAATAAAGCCCCTCACACTTACCTATATTAAACTCCATCTGCCATCTTTCCAAACAGTCCAAATCCTTTTGTACTCCATGAAAACCCTCCTCACTCTCCACAACTCTTGAAAATAAGCCAAATGTATTACGTTATGTTAAGCTTCTCTTTGAAAATTTTAATTTCACATGCATTAAATGCGTACGTAAATTTCTCATTCAAAGATAATGAAAAATTAATACATAGTATTTTTTTTAATTCCCCCTGCCCAACAACCCAATAGAAAAGATAGATAACATCTGGAAAGTATTTATAAAAAAATTACTAAAAAACTATCAAATAAAATCTAACAAATTTTCTTGATTTTAGGAGTCAGAAGGTTCAGGTTGGGCGATTACAACTTAATTCCTACAGTTTATAAATAGGATTCCCAAATCTTTCCAAAAATTTCAAATTTGTTACAGAAATTACATGTAATTATTTCAAGTGTCAAGGGACTTGGGGGGTTCTCGTTCAGGAAAACATAGTGAGTGGGTAACCACCAGGTTGGATCGGCAGGAAAAGAAAGCAAATTCTATGTTGGCCTTTGTTTCTAGGGTAGGGAGGTGTTGATAGGGCATGGGAGAGACCTCATTTGGAGAACTGCGAAGTTTATCTTAAAAAGGATGTGCTGTTGTTGGAGAGAGAGCAGAGATTTACCAGGATGATATATCTCCACTCTTCATTGGAGTATAGAAGAAGGAGAGGAGATTTCAGAAACCTTTCCAATGCTGAAAGGATTGGACAGTAGATGTGAATAATGTTTCCCTTGGATAAAAAGACATTGTCTTAGAATTGGAAGGTACCTATTTAAAGCAGATGAGAAATTTATTTCACCAGAAGGTCATGGAATTTGTTGCTGGATTGTTAAGAGAGTTTAAGTGGTGGGGGGGGGGGGGGGGGGCGGAATTAATAAATGGTTAATGAGTCAGGGTATCAAGGGATCAGGGGAAAAAGCCATAACTTGGAATGAGAGGCGAGAACTGTTTAGATCAGGGGATAGCAGACACAGTGGCATGAATGGCCAACTTCTGTTCCTTGTGATTTGACACCATTTTAACTAATGTACCTTTTAGAATTTTAACATCCATCCATATGTCCTCTGTATTTTGGATGTGAAACAACGGCTGTGCAGGAGAAGCCAGTGAGTTGGTGAGACCAATTGCTCTTCAGACTGGAGGCCTGTGATGAGAGATGTGCCTCAGGGATAGGTGCTGGAACAATAATGTGGTGAATTGGATTAGCAAGTTGGCAGATGACACCAAGAACGGAGGAGTTGTGGACAGCCAGGAAATCTTGCAGAAGGATCTGGACCAGCTGGAGAAAGGGCAGATGGAATTTAATGCAGACAAGTGTGAGGTGTCACATTTTGAAGGGCAAACCAAGAAAAGATAGACACGGTGAACGGTCGGGCACTGAGGAGTGAGGTTGAACAGAGGGACATGGTAAACGGGTGTCATTCCATGCAAGTGCTGTCACAGGTGGATTTGGGCGGGAATTGAAGATACCCAAGTTAACTAAAATTGAAAATTGTAAATGGGGCAAAAAAAGGGATCTATTTCAGAAATGTTTGTGACAACAGAAAATGGCTAAACCAACTTTAGATTAAATGGGAGATTCTTCTTTTGAATTAACCCAAGAAGAACGGACTACTTACTATGTGTGAAGATGGTGGATTAAATTGATGAATGTGCGATATAATTGGGTGAATTATAATTTTTTTTTACATCAGTTGTATTTAACTCCAGGAAAAAAAGATAAGGATTTAGTCATTCAGACTAATGTTTTCATTGTGGGATTCAAATTAATACTTTTTTTTGTCTATCTGGTTGTGTGATAAAGTTAAGCCTTTGAGGATTTATTTGAAACTACTTTAAAGAAACTCTTTTTATGTTCGATCCACTGCTTTTTCTAATGCGGTATATTACAACTTGAACAACGGGATTAAGAATGGATAAACCTCAAATTGAGTTTATTCAGTTAGTATTAGCAGTGGCCAGTAAATGCATTGCGATGACGTGGAAAATTAGGTTTGGTGTTTTCATTCTGCCGCAACGAATTGATATGATTTTTCTCTCCCTCAGT
>NW_027212107.1:0-43153 GCF_036971445.1 Narcine bancroftii | reverse complement strand
CCCCACCCCCAGTCCCAGTAACATACTTGTGAATCTTTTCTACATACTTTATGGCTTTAAAATATACATCCCAGAGTTAGGCAACCACAACTGCATACAATACTTTGTGTGATCTCAGTTGTAGCATGTCATCCCAATTCCTATACTCAGTGATCTCACTATTGAAGACAAGCATGCTAAAAGATTTCCTTTCCACTTTGTCTGCCTGTGTCACAACTATGAGAGAACTAGACAAGAGAAGCTGAAGGAAGAGGAAAGAAGAAAAGGAAGGGAAATGTTGGTACTGGAACCACTTCTATTTGAGGTGCTGAGGGAACCAGGGACAATGCATGAGATGGTTATGCTTCAGTAAAGATATCCTCACTGAACTCAGTGACCAAGCAGAGCAATGCCTGTACTGCGGGAGCTGTCACAACGATCACAGAAAAATCTTTGTCTTTGGCAGACCTCTTCCAAGTTTACGTTCAAGTTTGTATGTATTAAAAATTCTGTGATAGAGGTTGCTTTGCCGACAGACCAGTAGACATCTCATGTATTGTTCAATAATGAAGATAGTTCAAAAAGTGCAGAGTTACAGAGAGCAATAGATGAAATTGAAAATATTTGTGCTTTTTCTCAGGTGGCTGCAGACTGACCTAAGAGTTACTAAAGGTTCCTACACAAAGAAACACCAAGTGGATTTCAATTTTTCTGTTCTGAGAGCAGCACAGGAGGTCTTCCCTCCTGCTGAGTCATATCTAAGTGGGAGCACTGCATGGTAATGCTGCCATGTACTGGAACTATAAAGGGTTCCAGCAAGTAAAAATCAAAGCAGCAAATCCTGCAGATCAATGTCAGGTATCTAGCAGTCAATCATGACCCTATGTCCTTTGCAATCCGCTGTTCTAGCTGCATTTGAGCCACTTTAATGGAGCAAAGGGCAGCTGTGACAGACTACTTACTAGTAACCCGAAATACTTCCCCAGGTGGACAGAATTGAGCTAATATGGCAGAAAAGTTAAAAATCCAAACAATTTTTAATTTTTAGAGAAGTCTGTGTTTGCGTGCTTTGGGGAGGGGGGGGGTGGGCTTGTGCCTGTTGGGGGTTGGGACAGTGTGAGCTTGCATGGGCATTGGAGGGTCTTGTGCACATTGAGGGGATGTGAGTGCTGTGGGGTTGGAGAGTGCACATGTTAGGTGGGAGTACGAGCACATTAATGTTCTGGGGGATGTGTATGTGTGTGGAAATATTCAACAGGCCAGGCAGCATTTGTGGAGAGAGAAATAGAATGACATTGCAGGTTTATAATGATTCATAAGACCTATTGGTCCTAATACAAACTAGAAAGTCACATTATCTGAAATTGTTGAATTCAGTTTGCCTATTTGAAGATTCACTGTTGTTCATTGGATTTATACTGATGTTTATTTGATCATGTGTAGGAAGCCAAAGTCAAAGGATCAGAGAGGGAGAGGGATAAGGAAACCATTGCTTCCAAAGTTGCTTCTGACTTGAGTGGCCAACCATTGCTGTGGGTGGCAAGTATTACAAGTGCATCATGAGCCATGCTGCCACACACAAAATAATTGAACAATGCACTAGTGTGGTGAAGCTACTGTCCTGGTGCCTGGACCATTTTGTAGTAGCCCTGGTATTGTTGGCAGAACAGTATTCCTTGTTATCTGATGCCTGCTGAATACGGTAATCTTCCACGATCAAGGCACATGAGAATTAGAGTAGAACATTTACTAAATGTTACTGCACAGAAGGAGGCTATTGGCTGTCAAATTTAGATTGGTCCTTATGCAAGAAGAATCCAGCAAGTTCCACTCCTGCATTTTCTCAAATAACCTTAAATATTTTACCTCAGATGTTTATTCAGCTCCATTTTGAAATCTAGAATGAGACCTGCCTCCTCTGGCCCACTCAGTATGTTCCAGACCCTAACCACCATGTAAATAACAAATTCCTCATGTCATTTCAGTTCCCATGCCAATCACCTTCATTCTATGTCCCCTAGTCTTCACCCCTCTGCCAATGGAAACCTGTTAGGTATTTACATTTCATCATTAAAATTCTTCTTTCAGATTCCATTGTAATCCTCTTTGTTTCCATCTTCTTCAGTATATTCACTCAACTCAAATTCCACATCCCCAGAATTATTTTAGCAAATCTCTTCCATGATCTTCTTCAACACCTTTCCTAAAGTGTGGGTCCAGGATTGGACACATTGCTCCAGTTGTGAATGAGCTAACATTTTCTAAAAGGTATTTCATGAATTACATGCTCCATTAATTGTTCTTTGTGTTTATTACACCCTGATCCCTTCTTTCTCAGTCACCTGTGCCACTCTCAACAACCTGCAAAGAGCCACAGACCTCTCTATTCCTGTCTCCCTTCTAGAATTGTGCTGTCCAGATTATATATGGGGTAAATTTTCTCCAACATCTATCCTTTGGGAATGTCTGAATGGGAATAACGAGTAAAGGTTCATAGAACAACACAAACCAGAACACTTTGAAAGATGAACAAAACATAACAAATAATATTTATAAATTATATAACTAAATAGCATAATAATAACTACATGAAATTATCAAATATAAGACATAAAATAACAAGTCAGTATTTTGTACTTTGTCCAGCTTCATAACTCAATGTAATCTAAAGCTATGGTCATGCACAGCTTTCCCCAACTCACTATGTGGTCCAACTTGTCTGCAGTTCTTTAAATTCTGTTCTTTAAATTCAACTTTTTTAAACTAAAAAAGTTTTGAGGCAGACTTTATCTTGCTTATCTCTTATAAAATTCTGTCTGTGCTACAGTTTTGTGTCAGGACCCAAGATTTTTCTTCCTTTAAATTCCAAATACCACGTCGACCACATTGACTCACGCAATCTTCACTTTTGGCTGCAGCATTTTCATTCCTTTGGTCTTAAAACCGTGAGGCCTCACTACGAGCACCACACAAATGTTCAGTGTTCTAAAAGGTCATGAATGAGTTTTACTCCAGTCCTGTTCAACACCTTGCTATTTTTGCAATGAATTGTAATGAATGCTGTCACAATCACATTGCAGGTACCCGGAAGGCAAGGGTTCATTTTAAAGGCACATACTTCAAGATTTCCTTTCAGCTTTTTGTTTGATGAAAAGCTTTATCAAATACCTTTTGGAAGTCCATGTATGTTGCAATAACTACTTTTCTATCATTGGACTTTGTTGTTTTAAGACAAAATTCCATCAAGTAAGATGGATTTGGTCTGTAATCATTCCAGACTTATCCCATTTATTGTTAATTCTGTTCGCGATATTCACAAGACAAAGGAACAGAAGAAGACCATTCTGCCCATCAAGTCTGCTCCACAAAACGGTCCTCACATCTAGTTCCAAATTCTCATCTTTTCCCCAATTCCTTTGATACCCTGACTAATCAATCTTCCCCTTAAACTCCCCCAAAGATTGGGCCTCCACAGCTGTATGTGGCAATGAATTTCACAAATCCACCACCCTCTGGCTAATGAAATTTCTCTTCATCTCTGTTTTAAATGGGTACCTTCTAATTCTAAAACTGTGCCCTCTTGTCCTGGATTCACCCACCAGGGGAAACATCTTATTCACATCTACTAAAGGTCATTGTTTACACTAAAGTCAGACTTAAAGTACACTCAAGATTAAAGATTCTTTATTATCATGTAATAAAACAGAAAATGTGATTGAATATTTGAATATTGAATTAAATATTTATTTATAGAGCTAATTTTAAACACAATGGAATGTTGCTCCAAAGTGCTGACATCAATCAATGAAAGAACATACAAAGCACAAAATCAACCTAAACAAAGATTAGACACTAGACAAGAGTCACCTCACAGAATAGTAATGGGTTGGAGAAGCACGTGGGCGACGTCAATCTGCCTAAACACACTGGCACAGTCAACTCAGCCCCTGCTCTCAAGCCCAAACACTCTGGGTGGGTGCTGCAGCTCCCTCGACAACTATGACAAAAGTGAGGCCAGGACTTTTATCTGAGGTTTATTTGAAGCTTATCATCATTTCTTAAAGCTGCAGCAGTTATAATGACCAGCAATTAAAAAAATGTGATTTACACAAAATTTCCTTTAGTCCACCTTAAGACAGCAGAGGTGCCTGGAACCCCTTACAGTCAGAGTAAGAGAAGCAAAGGAGACTCTCCCCAGAGTCACCGAGTGTCCATGCGTTCGACTCCAGCATTCTCGCAGCCACACAACCTTCAGTCCAAACTATCACCAACCTGAGCTCCAGGTGCACACCTCTGACATGATGAGGAAGCCTCCAGCACCTTCTCACATCTGGTACCCCTTCAGCCAGTCTCCAGCAGTCTGCAGCCTGGCATGTCCTTTAACCGCTGTTGCCAGCAGCCCGTGGCCTACGTGGTTTCCTCACCTTGAGTCACCAACAGCCTGCTGGTGTGTTCTTCAGCCTCAGAACCCCTGCTCTGCCCCTGTGTTCACTGTCCTATGGGCTATCTGCTCTGCTTCTCCTTCTCAAATGAGGGGAGGGGGAGGGCAGTGGTCTCCCCATTCTCTGGTGCCCTACACCAGTCTTTTGGTTCCCCGGAGTCTGCAACTCCTCTTGGCTGCTGCCGATCAGAGTTGCTGCTTGGCGCCCTCTTTAGGGGGCTCTACCGATGTAACATAGAGCTCTACATCCAAACACTGTACCTCTCTCCTGGGATCCATTTCACGCTGAGTCCCGGTGTCTTTCCTGTAGGTAGGCTCCAAAACTTGAACTTTTGGAAAATGTAGTTTTTTGATGATCTGTTGTCGTTTTTTTTTGCTCTTTTCCACCAATTGTACCATCATAAGTTAAATTAACAGCAATGAAATTATCTAAACTTTTAAAGAATTTTAACGGGCATTTCTAGACCAATCCAGATGGAACAATATAAAGATTATTGGTTTGCCGGAAGGTATGGAGGGACCAGACCCAAGAAAATTTTTTACTGAATGGATTCCGCAGGTGCTGGGTCAAGAACATTTCCCGGAAGGTATAATACTGGAACGTGCTCACAGAGCCTTGCGTAGAAGACCTATTTCAGGTCAAAGTCCAAGACCTGTTTTGGTTCGTTGCTTGAATTCTTGCGACAGAGAAATAATTTTACGAGTGGCTATTAGAAATGCACAACAGAGAAAATCACCCTTGATGATTCAAAATAATCGAGTTTTCTTCTATGCGGATTTGAGTCAAGAAGTTATGTTCCAATGACGGGAATTCAATCCTGCTAAAGAGTTGTTGTGGAAGAAAGGTTACAAGGCAACCTTTAGATATCCAGCTGTTTTGAAGGTTTTCCAAGATGGTTGCCAACCAAAGTTCTTTGATTCTCCAAAGGAATCTATAGCATTTGCTCAAGAGCTGCCAATTACTCAGTTTCAACAGAGACATAGTCCGCCGTGATCTCTAAGGAGACAAGAGATGGAAGAAAAGAGCCGTGCTCCAAGAAGGAATGGTTGTAATGGTGACTCGGCAGTTGGAGCTGATTAAAAGAAGAGTTGTCCTTTTTTTTCTAATGTTTTATTTAAAAAAAGGGATATTAAATAATGATGATGTTAGTTTAAGATGAAGTGAGAGTTGGGGGAGAGAACTGGATAGGCACTATTTCCTGAAAGACATCTGCTACGTGTGAGTTTTCTCACACCCATTTTTTTTTGGGAGTTACCGCATTGTGCGGTTTAGACGGGAGGGGGTATTTTTAACCTCCGACCCATTTTTTTTTCCTTTTTTTTGTATTATTAGATTAAAGAGTGAAGGGTTTTTTTTTGTTTAAATATTAAAAAAAAGCATAAGAAAGTATTTGATTGTTTAAAAAACTAAAAATTGATGTGGTTTTTTTTGTAAAGTTTATTCAGTAGATAAGGAATATCTGAAATTTAAATGTGAATGGGATGGATAAATTTTTTTAAATATTTTTTCTTTAACTTTAAGGTGAAGGAGTGGTAATTCTGGTGTATATTATTTTGCTATTTTAGTTATAGAACAAAGGGAATAATGGTGAAAGTTATAAATTGAATTGTACAATTCTTAATGAGGCTTGAATTTTGTTTGTGGTTTATGCTCCATTTGTTGAAGATATATATTTCATTGTAGATGTGTTTTTATTATTTGGATATCTGAATTTTAACGTAATGATTGGGGATATTTAAATGTGGTATTGGAGCTTTTATTGGATAACTATTCAAGAGTAAAAGGAAAAAATGGAGGAAGAGTACTAAAATTGAATTGTACAATGCTTAATGAGGTTTGAATTTTGTTTTAAGATGGTGGTTTATGTGACTAATATGATGATAGATGTGAAGTTAGTTGATATTTGGTGAAGGTTTATCTCTTTAGAGAAAGTTTTTTTTTCATCTTTTTTTTCATGCTACAATTTTTTTTAAGAATTGATTATTGTTTAAGAATTTTTGATAATGTTACTAACTTTACTAATTTTTTATATTAAGTTTGAGTTAAATATATGTTTCATCTTAACTCCGTTTGTTAAATATATGCATTTAAGTTTGATTTAAATATGTTTTTTAAGTCTGATATCTTAGTATTAATTACTTTTCTTTTTGTTAGTATTTTAATCGGTTATGTTTTTGGTTTTTTTTTGTAAGTGGGTTTTTTTTTCTCACATATATTATTAACTTTATTAATTCTTCACTCTTTATTTTGGGGGGAAAGGGGGGGATTTGGACTAATTTGAGTTGGGTTATTAATGTGTAATAATTATTGGGGAGGGTATAGTTTATTTAGATTACTGATACTGTATTGTAATTTTATTATTTTATTCTTAATTTTTTTTAATGTAATCCTATATGTTTTTCATGTTATAAAATCTTAAATAAAGTTTAAAAAAAATAAAGTTTTAAAAAAAAGAGTTGCTGCCATCTTGGGTCCAGAGCCCGCGGTCACAGGATTTTAAAATAAAACCACTATTGGCTCATTAATCACGCCGTTTAAAGCCTGCATGGAGCCAATGGCAGTTGAACTGGGTAGTTGAACCCTGTGGGGGAGGACTGTGCCTTCGTTCCCCTCTCTGTGGGTTTGTACCAGAGACAGCATCGTCATCACATCATCTGGGGCAACACCATCGTTTTAGTTTTGTCCTCGTCACTTCAGTTAGTAAGTTGAGTTCCAAGAACTTTGAGTGAAACATAGAGATGAGGATAAAATTAAATGGCAGATATTTGAATTAAAATAAAAATGGGATAACAATATCACTAGAAGTTTTCAAAGATATTAAATATTTTCGCCAGTCCTTTTTAAATGGTTGAGAACTGCAATAGGTGCATTTTTGGCTATAACTTCTAAAACCTTGATATTTTCTATTGGAGCTGCTTTCGTGACCGTGGTCTAGTTGCAACAACAACTGATATTGATAAACAGGACTGAAACCAGTCAAATTCCCATTGTGTCCTCACGGGAACAACATCAGTCAAAATACCACAGGAGATCCAATCAAATTACATATCATCAAATTATGGTGCTTAACTATGGAGGGCTAATTTAATATCACACTTTCGATGACAATACATTTATTACATAGTAAAATGTAACATTTTACTGAATTAATGGAAGTGTCAAGGAAACTAATCTATGCACAATCATTTTATGTCAGTTGATCTTAAGTGCTAACTGTTAAGCTATTTAAGATTACATTTTCTTAAATATTCCGAAAATGCATCCTTTGCTGGGATCAGTTGCTCTTCTTCCTCTGAGACATAAACCCCAGCTGATACTGCTACCCAGTGGCTAAACAGTATTTTGTACTCACAGCATCAAAACAGACATGCTGGAAATGGCACTGAGCCGCTTAATTTCAGCATTGAATGAAGTTTTAAATGATACCAGTTACAATGTTAATGATTTGCAATGCAGTAAAACTCCTGGTATCCAGCACTCATGCAGATTGGTAGATGCTGGATCAGTGAATTTTCCAGTTGCTTGAGATTGCACGTTGCGTGATTGTTGAACTAATGACGAGGTGCGCCAACCCACTATTTTTCTGTGATTTTTTTCCAGTTGCTTGAGGCTGGCAGTTGTTTGAATCCCAGGTAATAGATGTTTTACAGTATTATTAAGGAACGAAAAAGTCACTTTTCGCCACCAGTGTGTAATCATGGTGAAGTCACAGGAGATCCTTTAAATGGAGTGACATATGAGAGCTGCAGATGCTGCGATTGTAGTAAATGCTGGAGGAACTCAGCTGGTCTCAGTGAGGTAAAGAGATGTAACCGACGTATTTGGGCCTGAGTTCAAACCTCTTTTAGCCAATTTCACTTGTTTCCATTTTTCGAGTTTTCCACTTGTGACAGATTATGTTATATTTTATGTTATATATAGATATATTTTTGGAAGATAGATTGTGGGATCTTACGTCACAAACAGATACAAATACTTCTGTGTGTCTCTGTGTCCATATCCACAAAATACCTTTTCTAAAAAATATTTTATAACTAAAGATGATTAATATCACAATTTCATCACCCCCATTAACTCCCTCTGAGATTCTACCACTCATTGACATGGAAGGAAATTTACAGAATCTTATGAACCTACAGCTATTTGGATTATGGGAGAAAAATGGAGCATCCAGAGGAAACAGAGAGGACAATTCCACATGGGCAGACAGATATCAGAGGTTCGGATTTAACCAGAGACACCAGAGCTAGGCAGCTCTGCTATGAGCGGTGCTACTCTTGTGGAACTTTTCATGTTGAGCTCTTTCTCTAAAATATTTCACATATCTGGCACACATGATTAAAGATGGACATCTTATCCAGGAAATAGAGGTTTTTATTTAATTCATTATTAGTAAAAGTCTTTTCCTCCACCATTTATGCATTGTAAATATGATACTATGGTGACCCATTTACCAGCAAGTGAACCGACTCCCAAAAATGATGGATGTGCTGTGGAAAATGTGGAAAACTGACCTGCATCCAACACAGGTTTTTATCTGGGCTGATGACACCACTGATGATGTCATTTCCTGTCCATGTGACAAATGCAGTGATGTATATAAGCCCAGCATGTAAGTCTGGAGGTGTCAGTCTTGCACTTGGCTATGTAGATGTGGGGGGGTAAGTGAATTTGCTTGACACTGCATGTTATGTGATTGGTCAACTAACTACTGGGGAGTGTCAGTTTTAAACTGTTGTATTTTTTACCTATGTATTTTCTGTGAATTTTTTTGGTTGGTTGCTTGAATTCTGTATTTGAATCTGGAGGAGTCTTACATGCTTAATTGTAGCTGATATAATTTGCCTTGTGACCTTGTAAAGCTAAATTCAATCAGAAGAATTAGATCAATGGCAACATGGTAAATACTGCATAAAGTCCACATTGTATAAAGTTGAGAAACATGATTGTTCTAAAAATATAGAACAGTTCACATGGCAACCTATCAACACAAATTTTGCTCTCAGCACTTTACCCAGTACATCACTAAATTCATAAGAATTAACAGTATCAAATGATGGTGAGGAAGAATAATGGTTATTGCCTTTGCTACAGGGCTCAATAAACCAATGTACTGAACCTAATGGTAAAGATGCATTTAATACCAAAGTCTGAAGTAAAAATTGCATTAAATTAGAGCTGATTGAGGAGAAATCTATGATTCCCAGAGCCACTCAGTTATTAGTGTGTTTTACAATATTACAGCAAAAAGTAAAACTGAAAATTGCTCTAAATGTTGACATTTATTTAGATTAAGAATATCATTTGTATCGATTAGCAGTTCCATGGAGAAATGAGTGTGAACTTGGAACTAATTGGTTTGCTATTTTGAGGAGCTACAGACTCAGTAGGATGAACTCCCTCCTATTGTGTCTTAAGATTCAATAATCCATCTGTGTCCTTTTCTAACATAGTTTACAAAGTTCTGCTGGCTGTGCAACAATTGAATTAAAAAAGACCAGAATAGCTCCTGCATTAATTGATTAAGTGGTTCATAATCACAGCAGACTGGGGAATCCAAAACAAAGGATCACTAATATAAAATGGACACGAGAAAAGTTCAAAATATTAATTTCCACCCAGAAGGTGGTGATAACTATATTGACTCAACAATGCCATAGATGGATTTAAGGAAAAACTGGGTAAACATGCAGGAGAGAAAAGGATCGCAGATCATGGTAACTGGGTGAGGTGACATGAGGTGGGAGAGACAGGATCAGTTGGGGTGGTTCTCTTTTGAGCAGAGGTTTAAAAGGAAATCTGAAAAAGCTTCTGAAAGTGAAAGTTTAGAGTAAATAAGGAGAAATCATTTCCAGCAGGTCTATCTTCAAAAGACAGATTCAAAATGATTGACCTTAATACATGACATGAAGGAACATTTTATGGAGGAAGCTTATTGCAGTTTTTAAAGATTAGTGGAAGCAGATATTGAGATGACAAAGGTATAAATATCTTGAGGATATTAAAATCCAACACCTGCACTTAGAAATTGAATTGTATCCATTTTTAGAATATTAAAACCTTACTGCATTTGCCTCGTGCCATCCCGAAAAATAAATAGCAAAGAAGGTTAGGAACAAGGTAATTCTCATCCCCCATTTTGATTCTATATTCCTCATCCCATCAACCCACTGGATTCTTCTGCTCTCTTCAATTCACCAATCTCTTCCCCCCCCTCCCACTCCACCCATTCCCAGCCTACCCATTTGGACATACAGTTGGATAACAGGCACTTCCTGCTCACGAGCCCGACTTCCAATTGACCTTCAACCTTGTACATTTTTAGAGGTGAGAGGAAACTTGTGCACACATCGGGAGAACATCGAAACTCTATAGATGGCACTGGATTTGGCTGCTGGATTTGAACACTGATCGCTGGTGCTGTAACATTGCACTAGCCACTACAATAGCCGTACCAACCAAAATTCCCCCCCCTCCCCACCCTGATTCTACCTGGTGTCTCTTTATATCACCCATCTCAGACTTTGTTCTGGTCACCCACTCCAACCTGTAACACTTGTCTTCCTCTGTGACCCATTATTTATCTTGCCTTGCTCTCCCCCTCATTAATCCCCATCCTTTCTCGCACCTTCCCTCCTGTCCTCGTTATGCTGCTTATCTTGGAACCTTCCTCAGTCCTGATAAGAGTTTCAGCTTGAAATGTCAACCATTCTTTTTCTCCCACTGTTGGGCCCACTGAGTTCCTCCAGTAATTAGGAGGAAATCTTTATTGTAAATCATTTGTTTAAAAAGGGTGAAAGATATAAAATTCCTTCATGGCAAACCTTAAGCAATAATAGTGAATAAAATTTAGCAGCTACAGGTTACACATTTGAATTCATTTAATCAATGGAGTTAAAATAGTTCATATTAAAATAATGTTTTCCAAAAAAACTCTTTATTTACAATAATCTGTTCAAAGTCTCTTTGCACTCAAATGTTGTATCCATTCATCACTGTACATTGTCACATTCATTTTCTATTTGGTAACATTACCACCAGAATTAGAATTTATCGTCATGAACATGTCATGAAATTTGTTGTTTTGCAGTAGCAGAACATGCAAATATTGCTGTAAATTACATTTTAAAAAAACATAGTGCAAGAGAAAAAGTGAGGACATGTCTGTGGTTCATTATCCATTCAGGAATCTGATGATGGAGGGGAAGAAGCCATCCTTGTGCCATTGGGTGCTCATCTTCAGGCTCCTGTACCTTTAGCCTGATGGTGGCAGAGGGAAGGGGGCATGGTCTGGGTGATGGGAGTTGTTGAGGATAGAGGCTGCTTGCCTAAGACATCATCGCTTGTAGATGTCTTCGATGGAGTGAAGACTGGTGCCCGTGATGTCACTGGCTGAGTTACCAATTCTCTGGAGTTTTTGTCATGTCCTATGCATTGGAATGCACATACCAGACAGTGATGCAACTAGACAGATTGCTTTCCATGGTACACCTGTACAAGCTTACAAAAGTCTTTGACATATCAAATCTCCACAAACTCCTCACGAAGTATAGCTGCTGGTGAGCCTTCTTTGTGATTCCATCAATGAGGAGGCCCCGGGACCAGGGCTGGTGCCAGATTATTTTGAATGCTAGGCAAGGCCAACTATTTGTTTTCCCCCCCCAAAAATATAAAAATTAGTCTTGCCTGTGAATGTTCAGAGGGTCACCGCATGAATCGGAACCATCCACCCAGGGTTTAGCATTGAACAGGAACTCTGGGGTGGGGGGAGAAGGGAGGGTGGAGCAGGGTTTTGGGGAGTGGGAACTGGGGGGGATGAAGCAGGGGAGCATGGACTGGGGAAGGGGGATGAGTGACCATGAAAGGATGGAGCAAGAACCGGGGGAAAAGCAGTTGTTGGGGGAGGGGCAGAAGTGAGGAGGGGGTGAGAGGGGACAGGGAATGGGAACAGGGACTGGGGGGGAAAGAGTGGGAACAGGGGAGCATGGTGGGAATCAGATGGAGAAGGGAGGTGTGGGTGTAAACTGGGGATGGGGAGGAATGGGGATAGCTGGACTTTAGTGACCTAGCATTGAGCCAATATGGCCAGAGTTGAATGAAGGCATTTGCACCCCCTTCCCCCCTCCCTGGGGAGCCGCTGTACTGTTGCCATCCCCGAGCCCTTCCCAAAAAAATTAGTCTTATCTGATCACCACATGTTGGTCGGGGCACTCGCAAAACCTAGCCGCACTTGAGCTCAATTTGTCCGACAACTCAGCGTAAGTAGAGTGCCAGGGATTTGAAATCATTCCAAGTTTTCAAACCAGTGCACTCAAAAACCTGCCATGTCAGACCCAAAACAGCTGCCTGGGCCAAGGAGTGGAGCACATATGCATCCTAGTCTGAGAGGGAATTTCAAACCAGAGTTGTTCTCTGGCAGTGAAACTATAGCGGGGATACAGGGCATGGAGAGGGAAGGATGGCCCCATCAACACCAAACTGCTACACTTGTGCCCAATGCGGAACATGACCTCAGGATGCCTCAAAGTCAAAAGCTAGACTTAGGAAACCGGACATCTGGCCACCCTGACTGCGCATCTCTCTGGTCTGCACTCTAGGTGGCTGCCTAGTTCACCTACTGGTAGAGCTGGCCCTACCCAGGACAAATCCTCAGATGTTGACACCCAGGAATTTGAAGTTCTTGACCCTCTCCACTATTGATCCCTCAATGAGGACTGGTTTGTGTTCTAATTTTCTCCTGAAGCCCAAAATCAGTTCCATAATTTTGTTTGCGTTGAGGCACCTGTATGGAGCAAGAGGTGGGACATTTCTTGTTCAAAGTGTCACTGAGGCACCTTATTGTTACTCCCCCCTCTGTTGGCTGATTCACTTCTCCTTGGGTTCAGCCCCTCAATGCCCAGTAACAGGACTCCAGATTGTGGTCCTTTCCCACAGAACCCTCACATTGGCTGTGCCAAGATGGAGCATGGGACTTTTAAGATGATGTGGTCATTACAAGCAAGATAAAAAGTAAAGCAAACAGTAAGGAGTGCTGGATTAAAGTAATATCAATGAATTAGCATAGATAATATTGATAGAAGATTGAGACTAAATCAGTTTAATGGGAGAGCTTGTTTATGCTTGGCCTGAATGCAGCACAGATTGATTTGGATGAAGAGTTCATTCCAAATGGAGGCAATTCAAAATCTCCGTTCCTCTTAAGAGGACAGAAGGCATGGACTTGGGTGTCAGACCAATGTAGCGCAGCGAGAGCATGGCCTAATGATACTGCTTAGGATCCTCTTTCTGTTTTCTTTCGATACCTCTTGATCCCTTTAGCTAAGAGGGCCACATGTTAAGATTTAATGCTTGCAGTCTCCTAGAGAAATGTCCCAGCTGGCAGAACACCTGATGATTGCTTAAGAGAATCAGGTGTGTTTTTATTCCCAAAATGACATGAATGTTTTAAGATGGAGAACAGTGTATTACAAGGATATTGCTATGTGGCCTTCCAATAATATATTTATCGCGATGGCTTGATCTGCCGATTTGGGACAATTTTCTCTAATCATACAATCAAAAGGCATTAGACCAAAGAAAGGTCATGTCAACCAAAACCTTCCCATCCTCTCACTTCCTTCCATACCCACTTCTCTCATCTAAACACAGGATATGTGGGAAACCATACAAATTCAAAGTGGTATTCTCCAAGCTTGGATGGAAGAATGGGATTCAGTGAATCCATGTTAGAGAATGCAGTTTGTATGTTAATTTTATCATATTTCATTTCAATATCCCGTCTTTCAGATGTTTCTTCCTCAACTACAGCTGGGTACATTCATCATTCTCTGGCCCTGGTTTCACTCGTTTCCTGCTGAAAGAAACCCTCCAATGCCTGAATCATGAAGAATGAAAGAAGTGGTCTTTAATATTCATTATCCAAATGTTTCACTGTCAAGGTTCATTGACTTCTCCGATAATGCTTCACTTCTTTAACAAAATCATTATTCCTCATTCGCTGCCGACTGCAAGTAATGAAAGACAAGGTGGGCTTAAAGAAATGTTTTTTTAAAGGAACTATTCCTTCCTGACTTGCACACATCTACTCCGAGACCCTCCTGTGTATATGCACGCATACACATGTGCACAGTCGTGCAAAGACCTGGTGTGATGCAGTCAACACCATTGATACATGAGCAGTAATTGAGCACATTTTTCATTTTACTACATGAATCACAGAATGTATCCACATCTCTCCAGCCTATGGCTTACCTTCCACTTCTGAAGCCTTTTGCCTCCATTATCGTTACAGTCATTGAGTGCTACCTACCAATCTCTAGGTCAAAATAATTCTCCTTATCTCCCCTCTAATCCTGCCTTCTAATGTCCCTATACCCTGGTACATGTGACAATAAACAATTCAGTATATCTACTTAATTCATAAGAAATAAAAACTGGGAGTGATGCCAATTTGACAACACTCCAGCTTTCACCAATTATTTATTCACGCTGCTAAATTTCCAAGTTTGTCTCATGAATTTGTGCTCTGATTGGGAAGAAAGATTGGGAATATAAGTGCTATTTGTCACTTCCAAAGTAACTTTCTCACCAAACTGGAAGCTGCAAGTGAAGTCTGATCAGTCAGGAACGTACCTGACCCAAAATCACTTGGAAATTCAGTAAGCTTTTAAGATTTTTAACAAGATTGATGCTTGATACATATTTTAACAGTCATTTGGATCTCACAACATAATGAAGAGTATCAGATTTTCTTTTTCGTCCATTTCAAATATTGTGCAATTCTGACCAGTATATATTTTTAAACATCAAAATGCTTCCATTATTTGTAATGCAATGTATATGATGGATACATCAACCCACAAGTTGTCCACTAAAAATATTGGAATAATCATTAGGTATCAAATTGTGATACAACAGCCATTGTCACTGATCTTCTGCTATGTTATAACATCAGTGTTGCCTCTCATTGGTAAATTAAATGATAAACCTAATTCTTTCTCCAAACAAATCTGAATAGGTGGCATAGTTAGCACATGAACAACAAGGAACTGAAAGCTCCAACTTTTCACATATGGAGTTGATACTTCGATTCATATGAATGGTCACTTCACGGTTGAAGTATCTGATTCTCAGTAGCACATTCTCAGCCTTTCCATGACCATCAACCTCTTCTGGACCATAGTTCAGTTTTGCTTTTGGGAAGTTTGCTCCTTCAGAGAAGAGCAGTCGTCATGTCCAAGAACAGAAGGCTATATGGGAGAGTGCAGGTTTCACTTGACGACTCGAGCAGAATTCGGTTACCGACCTGGGAGAATAGTCGGAGGACACGTGATGTCAAAGAAGTGACAGAATTCACAAAATCAGAACATTAATGTACTTTTTCCAAGGTCATTGGAGAAACAAATCATTAATTAGCCTTGAGTGGAATTTTGAAAATTTGTCTTCAACCACGCATTTGTATTAATTGAGGAGATTCAGCATTGAGATACCTTGCTCTTGTGAAAATGCAAGGGTCCTTCCAGCACCTTGTGGTCATGGCTAGATAGGTATAAGAAAAGCAGGGTATATAATTGTCTTTCTCTTTCCTTGGTTCTCTAGGAGAGCTTGAGAAGATCTAGAGATTACATGAGGTTCTTGGCTAACATGTAATTAATTACCCAGTATTAACACTGGCTTATTAGATGTAGTGCCAGGAATCAGGCAACAGGTTCAAAGACCCGCAGCTATCACTCAGGACGTGGGATGTCTACACGGTTTCTCGTGTCTTTCCAGAGTTTAAAGAAAATTAGGTCCACTGATGTCAGCAACAGGGCCAAACATCAAATTCAGACTGAGGCCAATTTCCAGCTGGACAAGCTAACTGTGAAGTAAACAAGAAATCTGCAGGTGCTGGGGCCTAGTGCAGTGCACATACCTGCTGGAGAAACTCAGCAGGTCTCGCAGTAGCAAAATAAAGCAAAAGGCAGTCAACACTTAGGGGCAGAGGTCTTCTTCAGGAATGCTAAAAATCAGGCAAATTCCAGAAAAATAAAAGCGAGGAGTGGGGGAAATGAGAAGGGTTGGAGGAGGGGGGGAGGGGGGGGGGGGGGAAAGAACCTTCTTGCAAGCAACTTTTTGTATTTCTTTGTGCAGCAGTAGCCAGTCAGCCCCAAGCATCAACACTAGGGGGCAGCAAGAAGGAGCAATTCATTCAAGGCCAGCAAGTTCCGCCTGGTAAACACACAAACGATGCTGGAGAAACTCAGCAGATCAAACCGTGTCCTTTATGCAGCAAAGAGAAAGATAAAGAACAGACGTTTCGGGCTTGAGCCCTTCATCAAAGTATGAGAAAATGCCGGTAGGCGTCCGACCAAAAGAACAGAGGTTGTGGGGAGGGAAAAAGGGGGAGGTAAAGGCAGGAGATGATAGGTAGAGAAAAGAGGGAGGAGTCGGCAGCAGTGGGGGGTGGGAAGGGATGGCTGGGTGCGGATGGAGTGGAGGTGCTAGCAAAGCGATCTTCCACTCTGCGACCGGTCTTTCCGAGGTAGAGAAGGCCACAAAGGGTGCACCGGATGCAGTAAACAAGTCCTCTGGATCATTTCACCATCGTTGACCCCTTATGGTGGTGCCCACAAGGTGTTGCAAATCATCTGTTGGTCAGACAGACTGCCCAAGGCTCTCGCTTCCTGATGAGCGAGTGAGAATGAAATCTCCTAGCTGAAGCAACAGTATGGTGGTATCTGTCCCCTTGTCCTGTTAGCCCTTAGCAGAGTAGTCCTGGGACTCAATTATCTCTCTGTGACTCCAAAGTTGTCCATTTTCAGCTACCTCCCCGTTTTGGAGGGTCCGTGGGGTGCTCTTGTGGCAGGTTTGGGTATGCATGATCACTGGTCTGGCTTGGGCACGGGGGAAGGAGGACCTCTGTTGAGGCACTCAGTTTCTTCATGGTCATCACCATCTATCCGCACACCCCCATCCCCACAACCCCCCCCCCCCCCCCCCACCAGCTCAACAATGACTCGGACTTCCCTTAGCCAGACCAACGACCTGCCTACAGCTTCTGTGTTTCAATCAGCTTGGAAGCTGCCTCCATGACTTTAATTTCTCGGTTGGTCATCTGCCCTTGGGCTGTCTACACGGCCTCTTGCAGTGCACACAGTGACGGTGCAGGGATTCTATCTCCCTATCTTTCTGGGCACCCTGATTACTTAACTTGGATGTGATATCTCACTGGTACCTAAGCAGGGATACTAATCATAGGTTCCCCCGCCCCCACCCCAGTGTCAGGAAAAACCCCAGTAACTCCAGACGGGAGATCATGTGGTGTCCTATCTTCTCTCCATGGGGGTCAAACCTGTCAGCTGCCAAACAGTTGAGCACTTAGTGGTCATTGGTCTGCCCAGGGACTTTATAATCCAACTCTGGGGTCCCTTCCCTATCTGTGGGTCACCTCCTACTGCCCCCATTGGTGAGCAGGTACAATCACACAAGCACCCGACAGGATGCCCACACACACTTGTTACTATGGTCTCCCACATTGTTAGAATGATTTTCCACTCCCAGATGGTTAAGACTCCATGTGTGACCAGCCAAAACTCCTTGAACCCTGCTCACAGTGGCAATTGTCATGTTGGGAAGAGTATCAGGTTTGGTGGATTCAGAGAAAATTGAGTCTGGACACAAGTGTTACAATCACACGTAACTTTAATTAACACAGAGGAGACAAACTAGAGAGAACGTTAAATGGTACTTGATTTCTATTTCACTTAAGCAACAATATAAATATTCACCTCAGACCTAGGTTGGACTCCAACAATAGTGAACCTACCAATCGACACACTTACTCACTTGAGTACACACAGCACAAACAGGTTCCCTGACCAATGGGGGGTGCAGCTCTCTGCAAGTATTGATCTATCACTATACTATGGCTCAGCTTCAGTGTAGTGCACACCTTACCTGCGACACTTTGAACAATGTCCACATTAGTGACCTGGCGTAGAGAGGCAGAGAGAAAGAACATACTGTGTGTTGGTGTTACATACAAGGCTAATCTGAGCTTCTAGCCAATTATGACCCTAGGTGATTTAAATTAGTCAATGGGAAGGTGTGCACTGATGGCAGCCGGAGTTCTACCTTGATTGACAGGTGATGAGGCTTCCAAATAACATTTAAACAGGGAGGACACATGACCACGGCCAATACACACATTCCAGACAGACAGGAAGGCCACATTTCCTCCACACAACAGTACTATAACTGGAATATTATCTAGGCCCTTGGTCCAGGTGGTAATGATTGTCCAGAATGTCACGGGGTCACACTGCATGAAAATGTGCCTTTTAAAATTAAAAAAAAAAGTCTTCACCCACCATCAAGTATTTATTTGCATTAATCCCTCTCTGACCCATTTTATCTTTCCCACATCCCCATCATCTCAGTTCAGGCTCTACCACTTGCCTACACGCAGGGGATATTTGTGCTGGTGAATTCTGCTGGCTGAATGGTTTGGAGATGTGGGAGGAAACTGGAGCTCCTCGAGAAAATCCACACCATCACGGAGAGATTGAAAACACCGCACCGTCAGCACCCCAGATTGAGATTGAACCCATGTCACTGGATCTGTGAGGTCACAGCTCTACAGGCTGCACCACTCTTCTCAGTTCTCAGCCATGACTTGATAATACCTGGGGTGGGCTAATTGACTAGAGACTAGGTTTTATAATGGTGCACAACTCAAGAGGAAGGTGGATAGATCTTCATTTGGCACTTGCAGCTAAACTTGGGTAAACTTTGCCATTAACACATGCCAGATCCTGCCATCATTAGGGAATGTAGTATCTTGGAATCTCCTCTTCCTTTTCTCTGTTCTATTTATGTCATGGTGTGGCAGGACTAGAGAATTTTGATCTGATCACTTTGTTGAGAGATTGCTTCTCACTGCCCAAAGTATTTTGCATTTTGCTGTTATGGGTGCATTGCGCCCTGTTTGAAGCTTGCCACAGTGAGGTATCTGTTACTCATGCATCAACTCTATTTACGGGGGAACCATTGGTTTGAAATGAATGGCACAGTGAGGGAACTGCCCAGCCTGGAGGTTTTGCTTGCGTACATTTCAAAATCTGCTGATGGTTTACACTGCTCCCAGTTTTGAATGGCCCAGATCCCATTGTGCAACTGATAAGAAATGTGAGGGAGAACTTATCTTCACATGAATAATCCTGATGTAATTTCTACCAGTGCTATTATTGACAGATCCCACAAGTAGATTGGTGAGAATAAAGTCAAGTTGGTTCATCTCTCATGAGTTGGCTTACTTCCTGTGGTGGATGTAATTTGGGAGCTATGTCCAAAAGGACTCACCACCTCAGTGAATGGTGATGCAACCAAGCCAATCGTTGTACACCCAGTGTTCATTCTGTACCCCTGAATCTGCCAAGGACTGTTGGGTGTGGATGAGGTATATGGAGAATAAGCTGAGAGATATGGCAATAAAGTGGATGGTTCCTTGTCCATATTTAACTTCATTTCAACACAGAGTCTGGAATGAACGCTGAAGATTTCCTGAGTAATTTAATTGCTGTATCACTGCGGAAACTATACATTGGTGCAATGGGTTTGTGAAAAACATTACCCCTGAGAAATCAACATTGGTTCAGTTGGCCAGGAAAGCACTAGATTTAATCTCTTCTTTGTGTCTGTTCTCTCATCTCAGCTAGGCCAATAGTAAAACCATTGTAGTTTCTAAGCCACCCGGCTGGCTCAAAGGTGCAAAAGCAATCGACTCCTCCCTGCATCTAGTGACCCTGATGGAAAATACCTGCAGGTGACAATTCTGCACAGAGCTACAAAGCCAAACACCATCCAGTCCTGTTGCTGACCCCACCAAGAAACCCATATCCTCAAAAGAAAGGCAGAAAAAAAAACTATCTTGAGAAATGCACAAGTTGTGGACATTTTGTGAATCGAAATGTTGGTAAATTCCACTGAAAAGCTAAGTGTGATACTGATTCAGAATAATCAGTTTTAGCCCCCAAAATCTTGCTGATCTAAAAGAATTAGTCTTTGTCTACTGCACGTTCATTGCTTTTTTGGCAGGAGTAACTGAGTTAGGAATGTAATTACAAAGTGGTAGCACGTTGGTCCTTCTTGATAATGTTTCTCATTTATTCAAGTAAGATGAGATTAATTTCATTTATTATGCAAATATCACATACTACTAATAAGCAGAGTGCATGACCATTGTTCAGAATTCTGAGGATCTACACAAGAAAAATCTCTGATCACTCTTCATGGAACCAGGAAAAACTCGCTTGCTATTAAAGCCAGCAGTTTGGTGAAGACACATTGGCGCTATTACAGCTGGCTAATACTCCTCTGGGCACCACCCTTAATTAGTTAAGAAGACAAAAAACTTGAGAACAGGTCATCGTATAATTCCGAGAACCTAATTTAAGAGTAACTTACTTTCAAGATGAGAATTGCATAATGACATAGTTGATCCTCCAAAACCAACTTTTGATGATCCTGATTTGCTATTTTTGTTACCATAGCAACAGCAGATGCAAGAACCCCGGAAACTGAAATCCTGTGAAAGAAATCAATGATGGAAAGTAACCATGTGCACAACTCATGAAAAGAATTAAAAAAAAAATCTTTGATATCCGCTCATTTAATTTCTCACAACTGTAAAGCTGTGTCTGGAGACAGACAAGCTGTGTTGTTTCTAAGAGTGATGTAATACCCTCAAGATGTCTGGCAGGACTACGACTTGGTTTAATTGGTGGTAGGCCCAGAATGCTCTTAGCAACAGTATGACTCATCAATAAAACATCTCCTAGCAATTATCATAGCAAACGCCATGCAATACACCCACATATCCTTTCGAAAACTCCTGAAAATAAATCATAACCTCTCTGTGGAGTTACTACTCAATTATATTTACCTCCCTTAATGTATAATTCCAAGAAATAGATAATATTAATGGTAAAAAGGAGTAACTTTATCAAAATCAAATCAAGCAACAAATTAACTGTATCCCTCAAATTCTTGTGTGAATTAAAACTGGTCTGTGATATTTCCAATGATAATAAAGGGATCATTTTGAGATAATTATACATTAGAGAATGCTGGGAGTGTGCACGGGATGAAGGATGGGATCAGGGGTGTTGCAGTACACAGTATACAACCATGCTAGAGAAACTCAGCAGGTCACGCAACAAACATAGAAAGCAGAAGGCGGTCAATGTTTCGGCCTGGTGCCTTCTTCAGGGATCCTGATGAAGGCCTCAGGCCTGAACCATTGGCTGCCTTTATTTCCTGTGATTGTTGTGTGACCTGGTGATTTGCTTCACTGCACTATACCCTAGCCTTGTAGATCTTCTTGTTCACCTCCAGGTTCTCGTGTCACAAAATGTCACTTGTGCCAGATGCTGCTAGGTGTTATGCAAACTGAACACTATCCTTGCAATAACCAATATCATTGCGTGGGACTTTATAAAAGATGTGGTTACTCTACCAATGAAGATTTTATCTGTGCAGATAATAAACATTTTGGAATTTCTGGCTCCTAAACTGACATTGCATCAAGATGCAAACGAACCAATTATCTGGAGCTCACCAATTGGAGTTTCAGGATTCTCTGAAATATCAGTGCAAGACAAGATCTGAGAACATTCAGACTGGTATAGAAGTGCCCCAAAAATTATCACCTTGGTTTAAAAAGTAGCTGCTCTCTGTAAAATATTAATTGACACAGTTTTTGGAAAATCTTTTACATTGGACTTTTAGGGTTCCCTGCTCATCAGAATCCATTTGTTGAGAGAGATTACATAGGACAATTTTTTTTCAAAAGGTCTCCTTCATGAAAATAAACATTGGGGATTATGATAGACAACTTCAAACTGAACACAAAGATAATTTACGATTTGTTGCTTTGTGTAGGATGTTGGAGAAACATTAAATTAACTTTTATTAAATTTAGCATGTTTAATTGCATAATGATGCTGACACATTGTGTTAATTCAACTGACTTAAAACATGTTTTGCTGCGGATTTTTGTTTGTACTCAGCATCTGATGCCTCTCATGTCAGTGTCCAACAATAGTTCCAGATGCCCTGATGCACTTTTCCATGGTCACAATGTCCTGGTGAAACCTTTCACCATGTTCATCACTGACTGCACCAAGATCAGCAGGGAAGATGACCAAACGCGAATGTTAGCATTTATCTTGTTTGTCAAGACATGCCCCTTCTGACTGTGCCTGTGGCTCCTCCCACAGACCCCTGAATAAAGGCAACTGTACCACAGCTCCCTCTTCAGTTGAGGACAGTCGACCAGCATGGACGGGTCTCCAATCTGTTGATAATAAAAGCCTATCCATTTCTAGTCTTTTGAAGTAATTGATGGTGCATCAGTATTGTTGAAGTAGATTTTAAATATGACAGGAAATCACAAAAATAGGTTATATCTAAAAAAAAATACATAATAATAAAATTTTAAGGGAGTTTCATGATCAGCAGGCCCATAATCCATAAAAGATACTTAAAAGTGTTCAGGAAGCAAAATTTTGGCTAGCATTAACTAGCAATCTGAATTATTGGTTGGAGAGATGGAAATCCAAATGCTGTAAAGTGGGGCACCAAGTGTTGAGAGGTAGTTTCTGCTTCTTGTTATGAAAAGACATTGTCACAGTCAAGAGGAACTGCAAGAAAATCAGGAAATATTAGCATGAAAAATTAAGCCTTTTCTCCATGTCTGGTTCTTAGAATCTAGGAATGTCTGAATCAGAGGTTCGGTACTGAGAAAGACACTGGCATATTTAAGCCTCACTTGCTGCAAGCACCTGAATGAGAAAGAGTGCTCAACTTTCTGAACTAGCAGATGTTTGTAGTAAGGGCAAAAAAAAAAATGCTTGGTGGAATTTGCTGGAAGTTGTCTAGTAGAAGGAAAGGATCTGTATATCTGTGGGCTGATTTGGAATGGAAAGCTCAGATGTGATAGGATTGTTCCAGCATAATTGTCTCCGAGAAAAGCCAGAAGAAAAGAAAGGAATCCTCACTCGAGTTGCAGCGAGTTGTCACTCTGCCCACAGCAGCCAAGACTGACTCTGAACTAGAGCTTGCTTTGGATACAGAGAATGGAATTTGATCAAAAAGATTTGCTGCCATGGAGATCTGACATAAAGCCTGCTTAAAGATTTACAATGGAAATTTAAATGTTTCTTTAATCTGGGTTTGCAGGGTGTGGGATGCGGAAAGGGGATAGGAGGAAGGGGCTCTTCCCTCCCCAATGATTAAAGGAGAAAAAACTAAAGTTTAAAGTATGATGCAATTATAAAACAATTAAATATATACAGATAAGAAACACAATTTAATGGACAATGGAAGCAGAGCAGAAAATATGTCTTTAAATTAGTGCCAATGTATCCTTGGAAAACTTCAGCGGATTGAGTTTGACTTATCCGCACAAGGTCCAATCAACCTCTGTTAAAACAAAATGGCTGTTCAGTCCACTATGTCTTTGGATGCTCTTCATAACCACTTTCTAATTGGCCTCCTCATAACCTTGCAAATGATTCGTATCTTTCCAATTTTCTGAGAAAGCTACCATTGAATCAGCTCCCTCTGTGCTGACAGTGAGGGTATTTCAGCTGAGTCAGAATCGGACGTTGTTTTACAGCAGCATAAAAAGGGCTGCAAAAAATGTTCTCCTCCTCTCACCAATTCTTTTGTCAACAACATTAAGTTGGCGTTATCTGGGATATCATCCTTTATAACGATGGAAAACATCTAATCAAATTCCCACAGAAGTATAGCAAATGTTGTAAGGGCAGCCATATTTTTAGATGACCAACAAATATTGGTCAAATTTACTTTTAAATTGAGCACAAACTTGTGTTCTCTAGGTATAGAAATACACGAGAATATAGAGATGTGGGGCTTCATCCGTTATTACTAATCTCAAATGGTTCCCCACACTACATTAATATATGTGTTAAGATGGCATACCATACAACAATCTCTCCCCCCACAGAATAAATGTCATTAAACATACCCATATTAATAAGTATACTGAACTACAGTGACTAAGGAGTATATGATGTACATATTGATTGCGTTACCAAGTCATGGTACATAGTCCCTCAGATGTTCCGGAGGACATCTTTGCACTTTTTGATCTTCTTGGCGAGGCCAAGTCTGTCGGGATACTTTGCGGCTTCTCAGGACTCTATGCCTTGTTGGGAAAGACCTTCTCCTCGGGTTGTAGGGACTGGAAGCTTGGTTTTCAGTGAACACTTTGGAATTTAGGCTGTGCTGCTTCCATGTCTCTCCCGACAGCTAACATTGATGGCGTCCCATGCCTTGAAGTTACCTCAGGAATGTTGTTGTTGGCCCAAAATGTAAAGTTTTAAGAATCATTTGTACTCACGATTGGATCATCTTTTGTCTGGATTGTGGTTGTTCTATGCATGTGTAATACTAACATCTCCTCAATGTTTGTTCAATGTCAATGTCCATTGATGGCCACCAAACATGCATTTGCATCAGAGCTTTCATTCGGACCCTACATGATTATTGTGGAGTTCTGCTAACATGGCTGTTTGCAAACTTTTGGAATGATTGTCCTGGCTCCCCACAATAAACAACGTTCTTCGATAGTTATTTCCTTGCAGCGCATATAGTGAAGCTTTGGTTCTGGAGAACCAGTGTCTCCTTCTGGCCACCCATTCAATGAAAAATATAGGATCTTTGACCGTGTCGGTTCGTTTCTTACATCTTTGCTAATGGTGTTTGCTGTAATCGGTAGGTGATTAAATTGTTCTTGGTTAATAGTCATTGCTTCAGCTGTCCAATTAATTATCTCTTCTGTCTGTTCAGTTTTAGGTAGGGGCAAGCATGATAAAGTATTGGTATGGTCGTTTTGTTTTGCTGGTTTATGTTTCAAATCGTAATTGTAGGTAGCGAGCATCATGGCCCATCTATGAATTCTTGTTGCTGCTAGCGCCATTTTTAGGACCCAAGATCAAACTCCGTGGTTTGTTGTCAGTTTCTGAGGTGAATTTCCTACCTTCCAAGTATTGGTGAAATCTTTTGTTTCCAAATATTATGGCCAATCCTTCTTTCTCCAGTTGTGCGTAATTACGTTCATGAACCATCAATTAGCAGGAGGAATTATTCTCCTTTTTCCGTGGCCTATGACAATACTACACCCAAACCCACTGGTGAGGCATCATCCGCTTGAGTCATTTCTTCATCTGGGTCTTTGTGGACGAGCACATTATCGCTTGAGGTCAACAGTGCTTTTAAACGATTGAACATGTCATTTGTTTTTGTGTTCTAGCACCATTTCTGATCTTTTTTAACAACTGGTTCAGTGGGTTGCCCAGTGTGGACATGTTTGGGATGTGCTTCTGATAATGGTTGACTAAACGCAAGAACAATTGTAATTCAGCTGTTTGATGGCAGGTGCTTCAATACCTGCCGTATCCATTCAGATTCCTTCACTATTAATTGTAAAACCTAAATATGTTACTGAGTATACCATAAATACACACTTGTCTTGGTGTTGCCAGATGTCTGCTTGCTGTAGTCTGGTTAGTTCTTTTAATGTTCAATAGATGCTCTATGTCGTCCATTCCTGTAATAATGAAACATCCCACATTTACACCATGCAGTAATTTGTCCATAATGGCTTGAAACATTGCAGGATCTTCTGATATTTCGTATGACATTCTAGTGCATGTGAATAACCCCAAGCGAGAATTGATTGCCACTTTTTAATGCCTCATTCAATTCGATTTGTCGATACGCCTGTGATAAACCCATTTTTTCTGCCATTAGGGATTGGAATAACTCCTCTGTTCTAGGCATGGGATGTTCAGATATTTGCAGAGTTTGATTAATCTAAATATGGTTTCCCACGCCACACAATATATATGTGTTACGACATCATACGCAGGCCTGTGTACCACGCCTGTGTATATCCACAACAATACTCACATGCTGGTCACAAGTTTCTGCTCTGAGCACATTCTGCAATACAAATAGAAATCAACCTCAAATTGTGCTTGCTTTAGGAATTGAATTTTCCCTAATTTTCCATGCAATCTTACTTGCTTGCCACCAAATACAAAATCTATCATAAACCCAGTCTGTCTGAGTGGAAAAGAGTGAAAATATTCCTTGATTACATTTAAGAATGGTAAGAAAACAGTTTATTAAAATACATCTTAAAGTAGGTTTCATTACAATGAAAAAACTCTTCTTCATCTGACGTGAGCAGTTTGGTCAATTAGTAACAGAGAATGTGACTGAAACTGCTACAAACTATTTTCTACTTTTTTCATTGTGAGCTTTGTTTAAACCATATTTTTCAAAGCAAAAATTATGTTTAACGTGTATCTACTTGGAACTACACAACTAAAAAACAAACTATAAAACCTTGTCAAATCCAGTGTTTTGACTGGTAGTTTACAGTATGTACAGTCAGATGATAGAAAACTTGAACATTAACTGGGACAATGGGCACGTTTAGTGGAAACTGGCAATGGTGGTTAATGTAATGGGCAGGGTTAAATGCTGTGCAGCATTCAGAGCAACATTGGTGAACAATAGCAGAACATTCTGGAATCCTGATTGTGCTTGAAACTGCAATCTTTTGCACTGGTTTGGCCAAATTTCTAATAAAATTCCCTGAAGGCAGCAATACTGAGACTGTTACCCCAACCAAGTGCTGCATTAAATATTGTTGGTTCGAGTGTTTCTTTATTAATAGTATTATGTTACATCAATAGATGCAGGGTATATAATACATTCCTTTTACCATTATAGAAAACGGGCATTTTCTGGAACAGTGGAGAACATTGTCTCCTCATAAAAAAGCAAATGGGAACAAACAATAAATAGAAAGCAAAGCAAGAATTAGAGAAACAAACAGGAAGTGAATGACAGGGAGTTTAATAAGAAAAGGGGTCCAATGAAGAGAAGCTTCTGAGAAAATGGACTCATGTTCATCTATTTTTTTTATGTGTAAAATACACATAATTATCATTTTATGATGTTTTAATGGAGTTGTCACAATCTCTGGTTGAAGTGCATCCAATAGGAAATTAGATTGGTCAATTCTGGATGGTGCTTCACCTTAGTGTGAAGGAACTATGTGATACACCAAAGTGGCTGATGCTTATTTCTTCATTAACAGCTGAAATTAGTACAAAGAATTTCGAGACAATAACCAGATTTCACATCCTCTCTTTTGTAAATTCTTTTTAAATTTCCACACATGCAATCACAGCCCATATGCGAAATACAGTCAACAAATATTAGTATCAAATCCATTATACATGATGATATAAAAACCCCAACCCCCTCCTCAAACAAAACCCAAGAAAAAAAAAATGAAAATAAGAAAAAGCATAAAAAAAGAAAGATAAAGGAAAGCAGGAAAGCAAGAGCAGAAATCTGGTTGCCAGAAGACACCCCTCACCACACAGCTCTGGCCATTTGTATCTTTTAATACTTCTAAGGAGCTTTACGAGGTTTTGAGGGAAAACATCAATAAATTAATTCCTGCAATTTGTCAATATGGGTGCAAAATTTTAAAAAAATACATCGTTTACTTCTCAAATTATAAGTGATCTTCTCCAGAGGAATGCAGCTATGCATTTCTGCATTCCATCACTCCATACCGAGATGGGTGTCTGATTTCCATGTTACTGCTGTACATTTTCTTGTTATTGCTAATGCAATCTTTACAAATTCTTTTTAATATATAGATAATTATGCTTTTGGTTTTATCCCTTCAATATTACCTAATAAAAATAACATTGTGTTTTGTAGGAATTTAATTCCTGTAACCCGTTCTTAAAAAATTAACAAATTTAACCAGAAAGATCTCTCCTTAGGACAGGACCAAGTAGAATATAAAAAAAAGTCTCTCTCTGGACCACATCTAAAACACTGATATGATAAATCTGATTTAAATCTATTAAACTTCTGTGGTGTGAGTTATAATTGATGTTAAAAAAGTTATATATCAAACTATAGTATTTATCATGCAATCTCAGCATAGATCTGACCAATTTTGTTCATCAGTGTTAATATTTCGATTTGTCTCCCATCGCTGTCTGGACCTATATATCCCCTGTTTGGAAGTCCCTTTCTGCAATAAAGTGTGCATAGCTGAAATAAATTTCTTAATAGATCTACTACATATCAACATTTCTACATCACAACATTTCAGTAATAATATTGTTGGACCCAATTTATCTCTAATTTATTCTGATATTAGTTCACTTAGTGACAAATGTAAAATATTCGATGCCACTTTCTTAAATATGTTTTGGGCTTACCCTCATTTGCAAAAATATTGGACTGACAATTTTAGAACTTTTTAAACTGTATTTGGGATCATTTTAGATCTATGTTTGGTAATTGCACTATTTGTTTTTTCTAAAGATATAAATATTATCTTCTAATCAAAGACAGGTTATAGCATTCTCCACTTTATTAGCAAGAAAAGAAATTCTGTTAAAAGGGAAAGATGAGTTCCCACCTACACATTATCAATGACGATAAGATATTATCTCCTTTTTAAATCTGGAGAAAATTAGGCATCACGTCACAAAAATCAAGATTTCTTTTGATAAGACTTGGAGCCCATTTATAGCTCACTTCCATCATGGGGTGCGAAGATGAATGTTGCTGGACGTGCTGGTTTGGATTCCCTGAGGGCATTTGTTCAGATTTAACACGACACACAACGTGAATTTTAACCTTGATCACTGTGGGTTTGAATTTTTTTACTTATCTCTTACAATATTGTATGTATCATCATTTATTGGATTTGGAATTTAGTATTGCTACTGTACCATATTATTAGTTGTGAATCTGAAAAGGTTTCATCGCAATTGATTTACTGCTTTTTTTTGTTTTTCTGATAAAACTCAATAAAAATAATTTTAAAAGAAAGTAAGCTTTTAGCTGATAACAATAAAAAAGAGCTTTATTTTGTACCCCATATTTAGTTTTTAATTGTTCAAATGACATTAAATTACTTCCATTGTAACAATCTTCTATATATCAAATTCCTTTCCGAGACCAAATGTTTAAAAATTGATTGTCGATTGAGAATGGAAAGTAATTTTGTATCAAAGGCATTTTCGGCAGGACAAATCTCCACATTCCAATGTCATCATTTACCTTATTCCAAATATTAATTAAATGTTTCAACAATGATACTTCCCTCTCCACAGATATTAATTTTGATTCCCATTTATATATAAAATCTTCCGATATCCTCTCCTATTTTAATCCCTGATGACTTCTCTCCCTCATCAAAAAAAAAAGGCCAAATGTCTCAACTCAGGTGCCTTATAGTAGTTTTTAAAGTGTGGTAATTGCAAACCTCCTAACTCAAATTTCCATGTCAACTTGTCGAAAGAAATTCTTAAAATCTTAGCCTTTTGAAGAAAATTTCTTTATATATTTATTTAATTATTGAAAAAACTTTTGTGGTATCATTATACTTTGCACCCTCTCAAGCAAGAAGCAAACCCTGTGTGATGTTGCCAGCTGAGTGAGAGTCTGCACGCTACTTAAATTTTTTAAATTTAAAATTTAAATTTCGAGATATTCACTTTAACAGGCCATTTCGGCCCATGAGTTTGTGCTGCCAAATTTACACCCAATTAACCTTCACTCCCAGTACGTGTTGAATGATAGGAGGAAACTAGAGCCCTCAGGTAAACCCATGTAGACACGGGGAGAATGTACAAACTCCTTACATAACATAACATAACAATTACAGCACGGAAACAGGCCATTAGACCCTTCTAGTCCGCACCGAACCAAACACCCCTTTCTAGTCCCACCTCCCTGCACAATGCCCATAACCCTCCATCTTCTTCTCATCCATAGACCTGTCCAACCTTTTCTTAAATAATACAATTGACTCCGCCGTCACTATTTCTCCCGGAAGATCATTCCACACGGCTACCACTCTGAGTCAAGAAGTTCCCCCTCATGTTACCTCTAAACCTCTGCCCCTTAATTCTTAACTCATGTCCTCTTGTTTTAAACTTTCCTCCTCTTAATGGAAATAGTCTATCCACATCCACTCTGTCTATCCCTTTCATAATCTTAAATACTTCTATCAAATCCCCTCTCAACCTTCGACGCTCCAAAGAATAAAGACCTAATCTGTCCAATCTCTCCCTATACTCTAGATGCTTAAACCCAGGTAACATTCTGGTAAACAGGGTAGGATTCAAACAGGGATTTTGGCCTGTCCAATTTTCCTGCATTTTGATCCCTACCTTTCTAAGCCCTTTCTATCCATAATTCTGTCTACATAAATTTTGAATGTCCCTCCAAAGAGAAAGGACCAAGTTCACTCAAGTGACAGGGGCACTGTAAATGATGGATGTTGAGCTGGTCATCTTCCAAAATTCATTCGACATTGGAGCAGTTCCTACAGATTCTGTGACAAATGTAACCCTGCTATTTCAAAAATTGAAATTTAAATTGCAGACTTGTACGCTCACCTCTTAAAAGCTGTGGAATTTTGTATTAAGAAATGGGGGCAGGTGTAATCTAATCATCCCTTCAAACCAGCCCCACCAGTCAGGAGGATTCATCCACTTCAATGTACTGCTGCCTCCTTCTCCCCTTGTCAAGTGATCTCCTTTGCGTTTATTAAAAAAAAATAAAATTGTCCTTCTTTGTTGAATGCATTCCATGACTTGGCCTCGCTGCTTTCTATAGTAGACGACACCACAGGTTCACAGCCTTCTGGGTGAAGAAATATCTCCCTGTTCTCAGTTCCAAATTGCACCCTGAATCTGGAGTGGGGTGCATTATAAAATAACCGAGCATATGGAAAGAATGAATGGACGACCATTCTTAACAAAGCGACTGGGGCTTTTTGACGATGCAACTAGTGCAAAAAATAAGGTGGAGTCTGTGAATATGCTTCATTTAGATTTTGTTACACTTTTGATAAGCTCCTGTATTAGGGGTTAAAAATGAGTGATGAAAACATGAGGATTGGTGTAACATACTGGCATAGTCTGAGAATTGGTAGGCAGATAGGAAACAAAGTGTAAGAATAAACAGGGCTGTTTTTCTAATGACAGTGGCAAGTGTTTGGTGCTCAGGCCCTAACCTAGTTGCACTGCATATCAATGATTTGCATAGGGGAACTAAACGTAACATGCACTTGGCAGATGATACAAAGTGAGGAGGAAAAGAGGAAAATGGAAGCTGTGAGGAGGATACAAAGCTCAAATTTATTGTCAGAGATCAGAAATATCATCACGTACAACCCTGTTGTGTTTGAAAGAGTATCAAGTTCGGTGGGCTCACATAAGGCATTTTCAGGCGCATCCTCCACTAAGAATGCGCCTGAAGAAGAGGAGGCAGACCTTTGAATTGTCGTTCAGGCGACAGTGCTAAAAGCGCAGCGCTGGCCACCTGAAGGGACAGCTGCACCGGGATGCACAAATGAGTGCACTCAGGCTCCTGTTCCTTGGGCTGTCAGATTTGGGATGGCTGGCTGTCAGACCTGGGACAGCCAGCGCGGGCAATCAGAGCAGGAACATCCCATGCGGGATGACCCCACACTAATTGCTCTGTCCCCCAGCGGGAGATGAAGGGGACTGGGGTGGCCAGTGGGTGAATACGGGGCTGGGGCGGCCAGCCCCCTTCTCCCCCGCCGGCCGCCCCAGCCCCCTTCTCCCCCGCCGGCCGCCCCAGCCCCCTTCTCCCCCGCCGGCCGCCCCAGCCCCCTTCTCCCCCGCCGGCCGCCCCAGCCCCCTTCTCCCCCGCCGGCCGCCCCAGCCCCCTTCTCCCCCGCCGGCCGCCCCAGCCCCCTTCTCCCCCGCCGGCCGCCCCAGCCCCCTTCTCCCCCGCCGGCCGCCCCAGCCCCCTTCTCCCCCGCCGGCCGCCCCAGCCCCCTTCTCCCCCGCCGGCCGCCCCAGCCCCCTTCTCCCCCGCCGGCCGCCCCAGCCCCCTTCTCCCCCGCCGGCCGCCCCAGCCCCCTTCTCCCCCGCCGGCCGCCCCAGCCCCCTTCTCCCCCGCCGGCCGCCCCAGCCCCCTTCTCCCCCGCCGGCCGCCCCAGCCCCCTTCTCCCCCGCCGGCCGCCCCAGCCCCCTTCTCCCCCGCCGGCCGCCCCAGCCCCCTTCTCCCCCGCCGGCCGCCCCAGCCCCCTTCTCCCCCGCCGGCCGCCCCAGCCCCCTTCTCCCCCGCCGGCCGCCCCAGCCCCCTTCTCCCCCGCCGGCCGCCCCAGCCCCCTTCTCCCCCGCCGGCCGCCCCAGCCCCCTTCTCCCCCGCCGGCCGCCCCAGCCCCCTTCTCCCCCGCCGGCCGCCCCAGCCCCCTTCTCCCCCGCCGGCCGCCCCAGCCCCCTTCTCCCCCGCCGGCCGCCCCAGCCCCCTTCTCCCCCGCCGGCCGCCCCAGCCCCCTTCTCCCCCGCCGGCCGCCCCAGCCCCCTTCTCCCCCGCCGGCCGCCCCAGCCCCCTTCTCCCCCGCCGGCCGCCCCAGCCCCCTTCTCCCCCGCCGGCCGCCCCAGCCCCCTTCTCCCCCGCCGGCCGCCCCAGCCCCCTTCTCCCCCGCCGGCCGCCCCAGCCCCCTTCTCCCCCGCCGGCCGCCCCAGCCCCCTTCTCCCCCGCCGGCCGCCCCAGCCCCCTTCTCCCCCGCCGGCCGCCCCAGCCCCCTTCTCCCCCGCCGGCCGCCCCAGCCCCCTTCTCCCCCGCCGGCCGCCCCAGCCCCCTTCTCCCCCGCCGGCCGCCCCAGCCCCCTTCTCCCCCGCCGGCCGCCCCAGCCCCCTTCTCCCCCGCCGGCCGCCCCAGCCCCCTTCTCCCCCGCCGGCCGCCCCAGCCCCCTTCTCCCCCGCCGGCCGCCCCAGCCCCCTTCTCCCCCGCCGGCCGCCCCAGCCCCCTTCTCCCCCGCCGGCCGCCCCAGCCCCCTTCTCCCCCGCCGGCCGCCCCAGCCCCCTTCTCCCCCGCCGGCCGCCCCAGCCCCCTTCTCCCCCGCCGGCCGCCCCAGCCCCCTTCTCCCCCGCCGGCCGCCCCAGCCCCCTTCTCCCCCGCCGGCCGCCCCAGCCCCCTTCTCCCCCGCCGGCCGCCCCAGCCCCCTTCTCCCCCGCCGGCCGCCCCAGCCCCCTTCTCCCCCGCCGGCCGCCCCAGCCCTGCAGTCCTCACACTGACAGCTCATGCCAGTTACCCCTGCCCTGACGTCCTGCGCCGGGGTAAGTTGCAACTGGGAGAGGAGCTGACAGGCGCTCGCCAGCTGACTGTCATCCTAAATGCAGCCACTTTCAGGTGGCTGCATTCTGATGGTTGGGGAGGCCACTGTGCTGCGGCGATTATCCCTCTCAGATGAGGGTTATAAATTCATCTCGCAGGCACCTCCTGCACATTCAACAGCTGCATATTGCCAAAATATGCGGCTTTACAAGCGGGACAATTGGCCACCTGCAAGTGCCTATAGAGAGAGAAGTCTGGACATTACATGTAATTTTATTGAGCACACAGGAGACATACAGGGATATCAAACCATATTTAATTACTCTACTACTAAACAACTATATAGACATTCACATCAGACTAAAGTTGGCTCTGTACCAGTGGCCGTCTATCTTCTACGTGCTCCCGCACATGGACACTCGACAGCCAGGAATTTTCAAACACACTCCCAGTACCCTGTTCAAACAGGGGTGCGATTCTCTGCAAGCACTGATCTGTCGCAGTACTATGGCTCAGCTTGAGTTTAGTGCACACCTTACCCATGACTCTTCCAGCAGTGTCCACAATCGTGACCTGGTGTGGAGTGATGTCTGGGGCTTGGACCATGAGGCAGAGAGAGAGAAATGTGCTGTACTTCAATATTTTATAATGTTCTGAGCTGGGCGTCTGTCCAATGATGGCACTAAGTCATTTAATTGAGGCATTGGTAAGGTGTGCACTCATGGGTGTCTGGAGACCAAGCTTGATTGGAAGGTGATGTGACTTCCAAATAAGTTTCAGACGGGGAGGTCACGTGACCACCCACAATTCACAATATTCCACATATACAAACCCTGAGATTCTTTTTTTTTCCTGCAGTCCAGGCAGAATATCTACCTGTAAACTTTAATGGTAAACTGTAAATTATAAATGACAAGAAGCTCCAACATGATTTAGGCAAGTTGAGTGAACGGCAAGTGTTCACGTTTAATGTCATGTTTAGCAAGGTACAGAGAGGAAGTGAGGCAGATGCCATTTAATCTGGGTAAATGTGAGGTGTCCTGGAGAACCAGGTAGTTAGAAAGTCCAATGGTGTATTTGTCTCCATGATAGAGGACTGGAATGCAGGAGCATGGATAGTTGCTGTAACTTTTCTTGATGAGATTCCGTCTGGACTTTTGAATGCAGTTTTGATTTCCTTAACTGAGTAAGGATGATGGAGTCCAGTAAAGATTACTAAGTTGTTTCTTGGGATCATTGAAGGAGAAATCGGGCCAATTAAGCCTGTATTCACTGGAGCTTGCCAGAATGAGGAGGTATTTCATAGAAATGCCTAAAGTTCCAATAGAATAAAGATGGAGCAGATGCAGGAAAGATTTTCCCAATAGCTGGAGCCTCCAGAGCAGATGCCACAGCTTCAGGGTACAATTTGGAACTGAGAACAGGGAGATATTTCCTCACTCAGAAGGTTGTGAACCTGTGGTGTCCTCTACTATAGAAAACAGTGAGACCAAGTCATGGAATGTATTCAACGAGGAAGGACAATTTTTTTTAATGCAAAAGGGGTCAAGTGACAAGGGGTGAAGGAGGCAGCAGTACATTGAAGTGGATGAATCCTGCTGACTGGTGGGGCTGGTTTGAAGGGGCTGATTAGATTAAACCTGCCCCTATTTCCTAAACAAAATTCCACAATTTTTAAGAGATGTGCAAATGGTCTCTATTATTCAAGATCTCTGCAAAGAATTGACAAATGTTTTAAAGTTATTGAAAGTTTGCCAAGAGGATCCATGCACTTTTTAAAGCAACCTGCTTATGCTTGTCATGGATCTAAGGCTATATAGATGACCTCTGTTAGGTCACACTTCATTCTGTATTTTTTTTACTGTCCAGCTACTCGTGGAAACAAATAGCTGCTAGGCAACAACGTAACATCAGTGTCATTATTCCACAATGCTCCCAAGATGCCTGAAGAAAATCACAGCCGACGCTTTTGGTGGAGATGAAAGTTCCTGTGGTTAATGTTACATTTTTCGTCTGTGAAAAACTTTGCTAAAGAACTCCCCCAGACTTTGGCCTGTTGGGTGAGCTGTGACTCAGTCCTTCATGTCAGAGTGAAGCCAGTTACTGAGCAAAACACAAACAACCTGCCAAAGTGTACAACCCCTATAACCCTTCAAACCAACTGTCTGCCTCCTATCCTTTCGTACAATTTTACTTGGCGTACGTTTATCATCATGGTTTTGATGTGCAAATGGCTAGAAATTAAACTGAATATAAATAAATTAAGGTTTATCATCATGGTTTTGATGTGCAAATGGCTAGAAATTAAACTGAATATAAATAAATTAAGGTTTTTCTTTATGGCTTTGGAACAACATACAATCCATAAATCAGGACATTGCTTTATCTTCTGTTGGCAGACAGATCGCTTGAATGAGTAAACTGCTCCATTAAGAAATAACTTTCAAACACCTACATTAAAAGGAGGAAGTGATTCAACAGGCTGCAGTTCATTGGGTTAAGGTTACCCTTAATGTGCATTTGGCCACACTTAAAATATTCTGTTTCCCAATTTTAGCCACGTTGTATGTCTACCACCAAGAGAAACACCAAGATCCAATCAAAATATATTTGTTGCAGACATTGCAACATAGAACATTAATTCCACTGTAGGGTAGCAGGCATAGTTCAGAATCAAAACTAGTTTTAATGCCAAAGTGAAGAGATAAACTGGTTGATAGAGGCTGATTCTTTAACTAAGCACTCTCTTCAAGTCGACCACTTTGCCAGCATTTTTTGATGTACAAATGAGATGCAATAAATAATCCAGCACCATTTTATCCGCCAATAAAGGTTTGCCAAGTACTTTTACATGAAATCCGTAAAATATAGGCTCAGAATGAGATCATTCACCATTTGAATCATTGCCGATGTATCATCCCCCATTATCTTTGACATCCTTACTAATCAAGAACCTATCAATATCTGCTTTAAATTTACCTAATGACTTGGTATCCACTGCTCACTGTGGCAATGAATTCCACAGATTCATTGCCTTCTGGCTGAAGAAATTTCTCCTCAGCTCTCTTCTAACGGGATATCCTTTCAAGTTTATTATCATCTAATTGTACATATACAACCAGATGAAAGAATCTTTCTCCACACCATGATACACACATAAAAGCACAATATACACAATAGATAAAAGTCAGATAAATAATGAAAATAAATAAACATATAGAAAGACAAGTAAATAAATAAATAGAACCATAGCAGACTAAGTGATGCCAGAATAAGCAATCCCCAGACCAGCAGTCCTGGTTTTGATCCTGTACTTACTTTTTGATGGTAATATGTTTGTTATGGAATAAGAATAAAATTATGATAAAATAGATCTTAAAAGGGTAATATTCTGAGATTTAGTTATTGGGTCACATTTCACAAACATCTCATTTGCCATGCAAGAGCTACGCAAGGGTCGACTTCGTATCTGCAGTTGGCTTTGCAGAGACCATGGGAAGTGCTTGTGAGAGCTTCACAAGTAGGTGTTAATGAACCAGCATGTTTGAACAATGTCCAGGCTCAGGACTGAGAAATCTTTTGCTGCTATACTGGGGCCAGAGTTTTAAATTTCTGGTTGAAGTTTGTTGCTCTAGCAAACAGAGAGAAAACATCCATTTTTTGGGAGAGAGAGAGAGACTGAGGAGTATTCTGCAGCAGTTTGTGTTGAAGACTGCAAGTTTGCAGACCTGCAGCAAGACCACATTTCAAAATGGGTTTTGAGTTCTGTCATTAATTACAGAGGCTGTGGCCGGATAATTGTGTTACTTGTGAAGTAGAGGAAAAGAAGAACTCCTTTTGGTGACTTGGAAGAAGAGGTCATCTTTTAGAAAACCCCAAGAGGGGACAGGTTTCTTTGGTAAGACATTTCAGTTGGCGATTGAAGGATCAGTTTATGTGTCCAACGAATAACAAATATCTCTCTGAAACCAACAAAGACCTTCCAGAACAGTAACAATTTAAGTTAAAGCACCAGAGCCTGGTGAATATAATAAATGCTGATACCAATGAACTTGGAGAAGTGAAAAGTGGATGATTGGACAGTGAACTGCACACATAAATATTACATAAACCTGCACTTAGAATTAGAAAGATTAAGTTAGGTTAAGTTCATAGTAACAAGTTAAGTATTGATCTCGTTACTCTGTATGAAGAAAATGGAACCAATTTTGTTTAAGTAACTATCGTCTTGGGGAATTTCTTTTGCTGCTTGTTTTTGGGCTCATAACGGGTTGAAGCTACTCTGTGATGGATGGAAAGGGTCTTCCATAATTCCTTGAACCCTCTTTGTTCAGCATTCCCAGTAAATGTCATCTCTAGAGGAAAGGGAGACCCCAGTGATCCTTTGTATAGATTTATAGTCTGATGCTTTGCAGCTACCATACCCAGGATGATGCAGCCAGGCATGAAACTGTACTCCTGGAAAAGATTGTCAAGATGGGGTCCAGTAGCCTTGTCCTCCTCAGCCTCCTTAGGAACTGTAGGCACTGCTGCACCTTCCTGACCAATGAAGAGGAGAAGTGAGTCCAAGATGGGTTGGCCCCTTATGTGCACGCAAAGGAACTTTGTGCTCTTCACTCTTCTCCATGATGGAACTGTTGATGCACAGTGGAATCCTCTTTTTTGTTTGGTCCACATTAAAACCCAGATGGTACTCCTCACACCATTTTACAAGCCTTTCAACCTCCTCTCAGTAAGCTGACTCATCCTTGTTGCTAATGAGGCCAACTACTGCTCTATTATCTGCCAAGGTGATTATTCTGTTGGAGCTGAAACTGGCAGTGCAGTCATGATTCATGAACAGGAGTAGCGCGAGCACAGGGCTCGGAGGTGTGCCAGTGCTCAGCTTAATAGGGCTTGAGGATATGCTGCCAACCTGGACAGACTGTTGTCTCTCCATCAGGATGCCCAGAATCCAGTTGAAAAGAGAGGGTTGAGTCCATGCGAGTTTATCCACCAGCATCTGACATATTATCGTGTTGCTGCTTTTCATGTTGAGGCTGGTCCTAGACTCACCACTAAAAACATATCCACTCTAACCAGGACTTTCAATATTCGGTAGCTTATAATGAAATGCCCACTCATCCATCTAAACACAACTGAGTACAGTCTCAGATGTCAAACACATCTCATATGTTAATCCTGTCCTCCCCACCATCATTCTTGTAAACCTCCCCTTGACCCTCTCTAAGGCCAGCACATCCTTCCCTAGATATGGGGTACACAGCCTACCAATGCATTATAAAGTCTCAGCATTATATTCTTGCATTTATATTCTAGTCCTCTTGAAATGAATGCTGACATTACACTCATCTTCCTGCTTACAACCAACTCAAGCTGCAAGTTAACCTTTAGGGAATCCTGCACTTGGACTCCCAGGTTCTTTCGGACTTCTGCTTTCTGAATTCTCTCCTCATGGTCAATGCCTTTATTCCTTCTACCAAAGTTCATGACCATACACTTCCTGACACTGTATTCCACTGGCCACTTCATTCTCCATTCTCCCAACCCATCCAAGTCCATCTGCAGACTCCCTGTTTCCTCAAAGCTACCTGCCCCTTCTGATATCGAAAGAAATTCTTGGTTCCTTGGTGAGACCGGAACTAAATGTGTTAAAATCATTTATGTCTGTTTTACAGCATAACTTATCAAAGTACATCCTATTCAGTGAGATTTTTTTGTCCAGTATATACATTTTAATGAGGACAGTGATTTATGAGATTTTTGTTTGTCGTTTCTTTCTTCTAACTCTCTTTCTAAGATCCTCTCCCCTGCTATTATTGACAAGTGAGATGAAACTACTTGTGATATTTATCCTGTCGAATTATTTTCCAAAAAACACCATATCAAAAAGCAAAAGCATGTAGGTCATGGTTCTAAATGAAATTTTTAGCCATTTTTTTTTTTTTTAATTTTTTATTTTTCACACCATAAATCACAATAGCCATGCTATACACTTTTTCTTTTCCACACATTTACAGTGACTTTTTCTCCCTCCCCCCTCCCTCCTCCCAAGCCACCCCCCCACCCCCCCCCCTCTCATCCATTTTAGATATACAATCTAGGTTGCATTAATTCAGTTAGACAATGTTGTCATTCAACAAAAATACACCAGAAATTCTACTGAGTCCATTCTTTTCTTTTCTTCTCCTTCCATCAACTTAGGTAATGTTTGTTCCCGGTAGGTTTTCGCTATTGTATTTAATGTAAGGCTCCCATACTTGTTCGAATATTTCAATATTATTTCTTAAACTATATGTTATTTTTTCTAATGGAATACATTTATTCATTTCTATATACCATTGTTGTATTTTCAAATTATCTTCCAATTTCCAGGTTGACATAATACATTTTTTTGCTACGGCTAGGGCTATCTTGACAAATCTTTTTTGTGCATCTTCCAAGTCAATTCCAAATTCTTTATTTTTTATGTTACTTAGGAGAAAGATCTCTGGATTCTTTGGTATATTGTTTTCTGTTATTTTATTTAATATCTGATTGAGATCATCCCAAAATTTTTCTACTCTCTCACATGTCCAGATTGCATGAATTGTTGTTCCCCTTTCTTTTTTACATCGAAAACATCTATCAGATACTGTTGGGTCCCATTTATTTAACTTTTGCGGTGTAATGTATAGTCTGTGTAACCAATTATATTGTATCATACGCAGCCTCGTATTTATTGTATTTCTCATCGTTCCAGAGCATAACTTCTCCCATGTTTCCTTTTTTATCTTTATATTTAAATCTTGTTCCCATTTTTGTTTAGTTTTACCATTTGTTTCCTCATTCTCCTTTTCTTGCAGTTTAATATACATATTTTTATAAATCTTTTGATTAACATTGTATCTGTAATCACATATTCAAGGTTACTTCCCTCTGGTAAACTCAAGTTGCTTCCTAATTTATCTTTCAAGTAGGATCTCAGTTGGTAATATGCCAGCGCTGTATCTCCAGTTAGAGTCCTTTGTTTTGTTCTCTACACTTTTCTTGTGCCTTCGACACCGTGAGCAGGAAAGGGCTTTGGCAAATACTAGAGCGCATCGGATGTCCCCCAAAGTTCCTCAACATGATTATCCAACTGCACGAAAACCAACAAGGTCGGGTCAGATACAGCAATGAGCTCTCTGAACCCTTCTCCATTAACAATGGCGTGAAGCAAGGCTGTGTTCTCGCACCAACCCTCTTTTCAATCTTCTTCAGCATGATGCTGAACCAAGCCATGAAAGACCCCAACAATGAAGACGCTGTTTACATCCGGTACCGCACGGATGGCAGTCTCTTCAATCTGAGGCGCCTGCAAGCTCACACCAAGACACAAGAGAAACTTGTCCGTGAACTACTCTTTGCAGATGATGCCGCTTTAGTTGCCCATTCAGAGCCAGCTCTTCAGCGCTTGACGTCCTGCTTTGCGGAAACTGCCAAAATGTTTGGCCTGAAAGTCAGCCTGAAGAAAACTGAGGTCCTCCATCAGCCAGCTCCCCACCATGACTACCAGCCCCCCCACATCTCCATCGGGCACACAAAACTCAAAACGGTCAACCAGTTTACCTATCTCGGCTGCACCATTTCATCAGATGCAAGGATCGACAATGAGATAGACAACAGACTCGCCAAGGCAAATAGCGCCTTTGGAAGACTACACAAAAGAGTCTGGAAAAACAACCAACTGAAAAACCTCACAAAGATAAGCGTATACAGAGCCGTTGTCATACCCACACTCCTGTTCGGCTCCGAATCATGGGTCCTCTACCGGCACCACCTACGGCTCCTAGAACGCTTCCACCAGCGTTGTCTCCGCTCCATCCTCAACATCCATTGGAGCGCTCACACCCCTAACGTCGAGGTACTCGAGATGGCAGAGGTCGACAGCATCGAGTCCACGCTGCTGAAGATCCAGCTGCGCTGGATGGGTCACGTCTCCAGAATGGAGGACCATCGCCTTCCCAAGATCGTATTATATGGCGAGCTCTCCACTGGCCACCGTGACAGAGGTGCACCAAAGAAAAGGTACAAGGACTGCCTAAAGAAATCTCTTGGTGCCTGCCACATTGACCACCGCCAGTGGGCTGATAACGCCTCAAACCGTGCATCTTGGCGCCTCACAGTTTGGCGGGCAGCAGCCTCCTTTGAAGAAGACCGCAGAGCCCACCTCACTGACAAAAGGCAAAGGAGGAAAAACCCAACACCCAACCCCAACCAACCAATTTTCCCTTGCAACCGCTGCAATCGTGTCTGCCTGTCCCGCATCGGACTGGTCAGCCACAAACGAGCCTGCAGCTGACGTGGACTTTTTACCCCCTCCATAAATCTTCGTCCGCGAAGCCAAGCCAAAGAAGATCTCCAGTTATATTGTACTTATCTCTCATTTGTTCAAAGGATAAGAATCTACTTCCTGAAAAACAATTTTCTATTCTTTTAATCCCTTTTTTTTCCCATTTTCTAAAGGCAAGGTTGTCTATTGTAAAAGGGAGTAGCTTATTTTGCGTCAATATTAGTTTTGGTATTTGGTAATTTATTTTATTTCTTTCTACATGAATCTTCTTCCATATATTGAGGAGATGGTGTAATACTGGAGAAGTTCTATGTTGTACCAATTTTTCGTCCCATTTATATAATATGTGTTCAGGTATCTTTTCCCCTATTTTATCTAATTCTAGTCTCGTCCAGTCTGGTTTTTCCCTTGTTTGATAAAAATCTGATAGGTACCTTAATTGTGCGGCTCTATAATAATTTTTGAAGTTTGGCAATTGTAAGCCTCCTTGTTTATACCATTCTGTTAATTTATCTAGTGCTATCCTCAGTTTCCCCCCTCTCCATAAAAATCTCCTTATTATTTTCTTTAACTCTTTGAAGAATTTTTCTGTCAGTTGTATTGGCAATGCCTGAAATAAGTATAGTATCCTTGGAAAAATGTTCATTTTAATACAGTTTATCCTTCCTATCAGTGTTAGTGGTAGCTCTTTCCAATGCTCTAAATCGTCCTGTAATTTTTTCATTAGTGGATTGTAATTGAGTTTATATAATTGGCCTAGATTTTTGTTTATTTGCACACCTAGGTATCTTATTGCCTGCGTTTGCCATCTGAATGGGGATTCCTCCTTAAATTTTGAGAAATCCGCGTTATTCATAGGCATTGCTTCACTTTTATTTACGTTTATCTTGTATCCCGACACTTCTCCATATTCCTTCAATTTCTTATATAGTTCTTTTATTGATAGTTCTGGTTCTGTTAAGTACACTATCACATCATCCGCAAACAGACTGATTTTATATTCCCTGTCTTTTATTTTTATTCCTTTTATATTATTATCTCTTCTTATCGATTCTGCTAGTGGTTCTATAGCTAGCGCAAACAATAATGGTGATAGTGGGCATCCCTGCCGCGTTGACCTGCTTAAGTTAAATTGCTTTGATACATGTCCATTTACTGTCACTTTCGCTAACGGTCCCTCATATAATGCTTTAAT
>NW_027212106.1:0-40954 GCF_036971445.1 Narcine bancroftii | reverse complement strand
CAGGCTTCACAACTGCAGAAAAGTGTGCATTGGCCCTCCACACATATCTATAGAAAAAAAGTCTTCTCAACTGCAGAGAAGTGTGCAATGGCCCTCCACACATAGCTGGAGTAAAAACAGGCTTCTCAACTGAAGAAGTGTGCAATGGCCCTCCACACATATCTGTAGAAAAAAAGGCTTCTCAACTGCAGTGAAGTGTGCAATGGCCCGCCACACATATCTGTAGAAAGACATGCTTCTCAACTGCAGATAAGTGTGCGATGGCCCTCCACACATATCTGTAGAAAAAATGACCACAAATGCAGAGAAGTGTGCAGTGGCCCTCCACACATGGCTGTAGAAATAAAGGCTTCTCAACTGCAGAGAATTGTGCAATGGCCCTCCACACATAGCTGGAGAAAAAAAGGATTCTCAACTGCAAAGAAGTGTGCAGTAGCCCTCCACACCTATCTGTAGAAAAAAAGCTTCACCACTGGAGAGAAGTGTGCATTGGCCCTCCACATATAACTGTAGAAAAACAGGCTTCACAACTGCAGAAAAGTGTGCATTGGCCCTCCACACATATCTACAGAAAAAAAGGCTTCTCAACTGCAGACAAGTGTGTAATGGCCATCCACTCATAGCTGGAGTAAAAACAGGCTTCTCAACTGCAGAGAAATGTGCAATGGCCCTCCACACATATTTGTAGAAAAAAAGGCTTCTCAACTGCAGTGAAGTGTGCAATGGCCCGCCACACATATCTATTGGAAAAAAGTCTTCTCAACGACAGAGAAGTATGCAATGGCCCACCACACATATCTGTAGGAAAAAAGGCTTCTCAACTGCAGAGAAGTGTGCAATGGCCCTCCACACATAGCTGGAGAAAAAAAGGCTTCTCAACTGCAGAGAAGTGTGCAATGGCGCTCCACACATATCTGTAGAAATTAAAGGCTTATCAACTGCTGAGAAGTGTGCAATGGCCCTCCACACATATCTGTAGAAAAAAAGCTTCTCAGCTGCAGAAAATTGTGCAATGGCCCTCCACACATATCTGTAGAAAAAAAAGCTTCTCAACCCTGCAGAGAATTGTGCAATGGCCCTCCACACATATCTGTAGAAAAAAGCTTTTCAACTGCAGATAAGTGTGCAATGGCCCTCCACACATATCTGTAGAAAAAAAGACTTCTCAACTGCAAAGAAGTGTGCAATGGACCTCCCAACATACATGGAGTTAAAAAAAAGGCTTCTCAACTGCAGAAAAGTATGCAATGGCCCTCCACACATATCTGTAGAAAAAAAACTTCTCAACTACAGACAAGTATGCAATGGCCCTCCACACATATCTGTAGAAAAAAAACTTTTTAACTGGAGAGAAGTGTGCAATGGCCCTCCCAACATACCTGGAGTAAAAAAAAGGCTTCTCAACTGCAGAGAAGTGTGCAATGGCGCTCCACACATATCTGTAGAAATTGAAGGCTTCTCAACTGCTGAGAAGTGTGCAATGGCCCTCCACACATATCTGTAGAAAAAAAAGCTTCTCAGCTGAAGATAAGTGTGCAATGGCCCTCTACACATATCTGTAGAAATAAAGGCTTCTCAACTGCAGAGAAGTGTGCAATGGCCCTCCTCACATCTCTGTAGAAAAAAACCTTCTCAACTGGTGAGAAGTGTGCATTGGCCCTCCACATATATCTGTAGAAAAACAGGCTTCTCAACTGCAGAAAAGTGTGCATTGGCCCTCCACACATATCTGTAAAAAAAAAAGGTTTCTCAACTGCAGAGAAGTGTGCAATGGCCCTCCACACTTAGCTGGAGTAAAAACAGGCTTCTCAACTGGAGAGAAGTGTGCAATGGCCCTCCACACATTTCTGCAGAAAAAAAAGGATTCTCAACTGCAAAGAAGTGTGCAGTAGCCCTCCACAAATATCTGTAGAAAAAAAGCTTTTCAACTGGAGAGAAGTGTGCATTTGCCCTCCACATATATCTGTAGAAAAACAGGCTTCACAACTGCAGAAAAGTGTGCATTGGCCCTCCACACATATCTATAGAAAAAAAGGCTTCTCAACTGCAGAGAAGTGTGCAATGGCCCTCCACACATAGCTGGAGTAAAAACAGGCTTCTCAACTGCAGAGAAGTGTGCAATGGCCCTCCACACATATCTGTAGAAAAAAAGGCTTCTCAACTGCAGTGAAGTGTGCATTGGCCCGCCACACATATCTGTAGAAAAACATGCTTCTCAACTGCAGATAAGTGTGCGATGGCCCTGCACACATATCTGTAGAAAAACATGCTTCTCAACTGCAGATAAGTGTGCGATGGCCCTCCACACATATCTGTAGAAAAAATGACCACAAATGCAGAGAAGTGTGCAGTGGCCCTCCACACATTGCTGTAGAAATAAAGGCTTCTCAACTGCAGAGAATTGTGCAATGGCCCTCCACACATAGCTGGAGAAAAAAAGGATTCTCAACTGCAAAGAAGTGTGCAGTAGCCCTCCACACCTATCTGTAGAAAAAAAGCTTCACCACTGGAGAGAAGTGTGCATTGGCCCTCCACATATATCTGTAGAAAAACAGGCTTCACAACTGCAGAAAAGTGTGCATTGGCCCTCCACACATATCTACAGAAAAAAAGGCTTCTCAACTGCAGAGAAGTGTGCAATGGCTGTCCACTCATAGCTGAAGTAAAAACAGGCTTCTCAACTGCAGAGAAGTGTGCAATGGCCCTCCACACATATTTGTAGAAAAAAAGGCTTCTCAACTGCAGTGAAGTGTGCAATGGCCCGCCACACATATCTATTGGAAAAAAGTCTTCTCAACGACAGAGAAGTATGCAATGGCCCACCACACATATCTGTAGGAAAAAAAGGCTTCTCAACTGCAGAGAAGTGTGCAATGGCCCTCCACACATAGCTGGAGAAAAAAAGGCTTCTCAACTGCAGAGAAGTGTGCAATGGCGCTCCACACATATCTGTAGAAATTAAAGGCTTCTCAACTGCTGAGAAGTGTGCAATGGCCCTCCACACATATCTGTAGAAAAAAAGCTTCTCAGCTGCACAAAAGTGTGCAATGGCCCTCCACACATATCTGTAGAAAAAAAAGCTTCTCAACCCTGCAGAGAATTGTGCAATGGCCCTCCACACATATCTGTAGAAAAAAAGCTTCTCAACTGCAGATAAGTGTGCAATGGCCCTCCACACATATCTGTAGAAAAAAAGACTTCTCAACTGTAGAGAAGTGTGCAATGGCCCTCCCAACATACATGGAGTAAAAAAAAGGCTTCTCAACTGCAGAAAAGTATGAAAAGGCCCTCCACACATATCTGTAGAAAAAAAGGCTTCTCAACTGCAAAGAAGTGTGCAATGGCCCACCACACATAGCTGGAGTTAAAAAAAAAGGCTTCTCAACTGCAGAGAAGTGCGAAATGGCCCTTCACACATATCTGTAGAAAAAAAGGTTTCTCAACTGCAGAGAAGTGTGCAATGGCACGCCACACATATCTGTAGAAAAACAGCCTTCTCAACTGCAGAGATGTGTGCAATGGCCCTCCACACATATCTGTAGAAAAAAAGACTTCTCAACTGCAGAGCAGTGTGCAGTGGCCCTTCACACTTTTCTGTAGAAATAAATGCTTCTCAACTGCAGAGAAGTGTGCAATGGCCCTCCACACATATCTGTAGAAAAAAAGCTTCACCACTGGAGAGAAGTGTGCATTGGCCCTCCACATATAACTGTAGAAAAACAGGCTTCACAACTGCAGAAAAGTGTTCATTGGCCCTCCACACATATCTACAGAAAAAAAGGCTTCTCAACTGCAGACAAGTGTGTAATGGCCATCCACTCATAGCTGGAGTAAAAACAGGCTTCTCAACTGCAGAGAAGTGTGCAATGGCCCTCCACACATATTTGTAGAAAAAAAGGCTTCTCAACTGCAGTGAAGTGTGCAATGGCCCGCCACACATATCTATTGGAAAAAAGTCTTCTCAACGACAGAGAAGTATGCAATGGCCCACCACACATATCTGTAGGAAAAAAGGCTTCTCAACTGCAGAGAAGTGTGCAATGGCCCTCCACACATAGCTGGAGAAAAAAAGGCTTCTCAACTGCAGAGAAGTGTGCAATGGCGCTCCACACATATCTGTAGAAATTAAAGGCTTCTCAACTGCTGAGAAGTGTGCAATGGCCCTCCACACATATCTGTAGAAAAAAAAGCTTCTCAACCCTGCAGAGAATTGTGCAATGGCCCTCCACACATATCTGTAGAAAAAAAGCTTTTCAACTGCAGATAAGTGTGCAATGGCCCTCCACACATATCTGTAGAAAAAAAGACTTCTCAACTGCAAAGAAGTGTGCAATGGCCCTCCCAACATACATGGAGTTAAAAAAAGGCTTCTCAACTGCAGAAAAGTATGCAATGGCCCTCCACACATATCTGTAGAAAAAAAACTTCTCAACTACAGACAAGTATGCAATGGCCCTCCACACATATCTGTAGAAAAAAAACTTCTTAACTGCAGAGAAGTGTGCAATGGCCCTCCCAACATACCTGGAGTAAAAAAAAAGGCTTCTCAACTGCAGAGAAGTGTGCAATGGCGCTCCACACATATCTGTAGAAATTGAAGGCTTCTCAACTGCTGAGAAGTGTGCAATGGCCCTCCACACATATCTGTAGAAAAAAAAGCTTCTCAGCTGAAGATAAGTGTGCAATGGCCCTCTACACATATCTGTAGAAATAAAGGCTTCTCAACTGCAGAGAAGTGTGCAATGGCCCTCCTCACATCTCTGTAGAAAAAAACCTTCTCAACTGGTGAGAAGTGTGCATTGGCCCTCCACATATATCTGTAGAAAAACAGGCTTCTCAACTGCAGAAAAGTGTGCATTGGCCCTCCACACATATCTGTAAAAAAAAAGGTTTCTCAACTGCAGAGAAGTGTGCAATGGCCCTCCACACTTAGCTGGAGTAAAAACAGGCTTCTCAACTGGAGAGAAGTGTGCAATGGCCCTCCACACATTTCTGCAGAAAAAAAAGGATTCTCAACTGCAAAGAAGTGTGCAGTAGCCCTCCACAAATATCTGTAGAAAAAAAGCTTTTCAACTGGAGAGAAGTGTGCATTTGCCCTCCACATATATCTGTAGAAAAACAGGCTTCACAACTGCAGAAAAGTGTGCATTGGCCCTCCACACATATCTATAGAAAAAAAGGCTTCTCAACTGCAGAGAAGTGTGCAATGGCCCTCCACACATAGCTGGAGTAAAAACAGGCTTCTCAACTGCAGAGAAGTGTGCAATGGCCCTCCACACATATCTGTAGAAAAAAAGGCTTCTCAACTGCAGTGAAGTGTGCATTGGCCCGCTACACATATCTGTAGAAAAACATGCTTCTCAACTGCAGATAAGTGTGCGATGGCCCTCCACACATATCTGTAGAAAAACATGCTTCTCAACTGCAGATAAGTGTGCGATGGCCCTCCACACATATCTGTAGAAAAAATGACCACAAATGCAGAGAAGTGTGCAGTGGCCCTCCACACATTGCTGTAGAAATAAAGGCTTCTCAACTGCAGAGAATTGTGCAATGGCCCTCCACACATAGCTGGAGAAAAAAAGGATTCTCAACTGCAAAGAAGTGTGCAGTAGCCCTCCACACCTATCTGTAGAAAAAAAGCTTCACCACTGGAGAGAAGTGTGCATTGGCCCTCCACATTAACTGTAGAAAAACAGGCTTCACAACTGCAGAAAAGTGTGCATTGGCCCTCCACACATATCTACAGGAAAAAAGGCTTCTCAACTGCAGACAAGTGTGTAATGGCCATCCACTCATAGCTGGAGTAAAAACAGGCTTCTCAACTGCAGAGAAGTGTGCAATGGCCCTCCACACATATTTGTAGAAAAAAAGGCTTCTCAACTGCAGTGAAGTGTGCAATGGCCCGCCACACATATCTGTAGGAAAAAAGGCTTCTCAACTGCAGAGAAGTGTGCAATGGCCCTCCACACATAGCTGGAGAAAAAAAGGCTTCTCAACTGCAGAGAAGTGTGCAATGGCGCTCCACACATATCTGTAGAAATTAAAGGCTTCTCAACTGCTGAGAAGTGTGCAATGGCCCTCCACACATATCTGTAGAAAAAAAGCTTCTCAGCTGCAGAAAAGTGTGCAATGGCCCTCCACACATATCTGTAGAAAAAAAAGCTTCTCAACCCTGCAGAGAATTGTGCAATGGCCCTCCACACATATCTGTAGAAAAAAAGCTTTTCAACTGCAGATAAGTGTGCAATGGCCCTCCACACATATCTGTAGAAAAAAAGACTTCTCAACCTCAAAGAAGTGTGCAATGGCCCTCCCAACATACATGGAGTTAAAAAAAAGGCTTCTCAACTGCAGAAAAGTATGCAATGGCCCTCCACACATATTTGTAGAAAAAAAACTTCTCAACTACAGACAAGTATGCAATGGCCCTCCACACATATCTGTAGAAAAAAAACTTCTCAACTGCAGAGAAGTGTGCAATGGCCCTCCCAACATACCTGGAGTAAAAAAAAGGCTTCTCAACTGCAGAGAAGTGTGCAATGGCGCTCCACACATATCTGTAGAAATTGAAGGCTTCTCAACTGCTGAGAAGTGTGCAATGGCCCTCCACACATATCTGTAGAAAAAAAAGCTTCTCAGCTGAAGATAAGTGTGCAATGGCCCTCTACACATATCTGTAGAAATAAAGGCTTCTCAACTGCAGAGAAGTGTGCAATGGCCCTCCTCACATCTCTGTAGAAAAAAACCTTCTCAACTGGTGAGAAGTGTGCATTGGCCCTCCACATATATCTGTAGAAAAACAGGCTTCTCAACTGCAGAAAAGTGTGCATTGGCCCTCCACACATATCTGTAAAAAAAAAAGGTTTCTCAACTGCAGAGAAGTGTGCAATGGCCCTCCACACTTAGCTGGAGTAAAAACAGGCTTCTCAACTGGAGAGAAGTGTGCAATGGCCCTCCACACATTTCTGCAGAAAAAAAAGGATTCTCAACTGCAAAGAAGTGTGCAGTAGCCCTCCACAAATATCTGTAGAAAAAAAGCTTTTCAACTGGAGAGAAGTGTGCATTTGCCCTCCACATATATCTGTAGAAAAACAAGCTTCTCAAATGCAGAGAAGTGTGCAGTGGCCCTCCACACATATCTGTAGAAAAAATGGCTTCTCAACTTCAGAAAAGTGTGCAATGGCCTTCCACACATATCTGTAGAAATTAAAGGCTTCTCAACTGTTGAGAAGTGTGCAATGGCACTCCACACATATCTGTAGAAAAAAAGCTTCTCAACTGCAGAGAAGTGTGCAATGGCCCTCTACACATATCTGTAGAAAAAAAGATTCTTAACTGCAGAGAAGTGTGCAATGGCCCTCCACACATATCTGTAGAAAACAAGCTTCACCACTGGAGAGAAGTGTGCATTGGCCCTCCACATATAACTGTAGAAAAACAGGCTTCACAACTGCAGAAAAGTGTGCATTGGCCCTCCACACATATCTACAGAAAAAAAGGCTTCTCAACTGCAGACAAGTGTGTAATGGCCATCCACTCATAGCTGGAGTAAAAACAGGCTTCTCAACTGCAGAGAAGTGTGCAATGGCCCTCCACACATATTTGTAGAAAAAAAGGCTTCTCAACTGCAGTGAAGTGTGCAATGGCCTGCCACACATATCTATTGGAAAAAAGTCTTCTCAACGACAGAGAAGTATGCAATGGCCCACCACACATATCTGTAGGAAAAAAGGCTTCTCAGCTGCAGAGAAGTGTGCAATGGCCCTCCACACATATCTGTAGAAAAAAAAGCTTCTCAACCCTGCAGAGAATTGTGCAATGGCCCTCCACACATATCTGTAGAAAAAAAGCTTTTCAACTGCAGATAAGTGTGCAATGGCCCTCCACACATATCTGTAGAAAAAAAGACTTCTCAACTGCAAAGAAGTGTGCAATGGCCCTCCCAACATACATGGAGTTAAAAAAAAGGCTTCTCAACTGCAGAAAAGTATGCAATGGCCCTCCACACATATCTGTAGAAAAAAAACTTCTCAACTACAGACAAGTATGCAATGGCCCTCCACACATATCTGTAGAAAAAAAACTTCTTAACTGCAGAGAAGTGTGCAATGGCCCTCCCAACATACCTGGAGTAAAAAAAAGGCTTCTCAACTGCAGAGAAGTGTGCAATGGCGCTCCACAAATATCTGTAGAAATTGAAGGCTTCTCAACTGCTGAGAAGTGTGCAATGGCCCTCCACACATCTCTGTAGAAAAAAACCTTCTCAACTGGTGAGAAGTGTGCATTGGCCCTCCACATATATCTGTAGAAAAACAGGCTTCTCAACTGCAGAAAAGTGTGCATTGGCCCTCCACACATATCTGTAAAAAAAAAAGGTTTCTCAACTGCAGAGAAGTGTGCAATGGCCCTCCACACTTAGCTGGAGTAAAAACAGGCTTCTCAACTGGAGAGAAGTGTGCAATGGCCCTCCACACATTTCTGCAGAAAAAAAAGGATTCTCAACTGCAAAGAAGTGTGCAGTAGCCCTCCACAAATATCTGTAGAAAAAAAGCTTTTCAACTGCAGAGAAGTGTGCATTTGCCCTCCACATATATCTGTAGAAAAACAGGCTTCACAACTGCAGAAAAGTGTGCATTGGCCCTCCACACATATCTATAGAAAAAAAGGCTTCTCAACTGCAGAGAAGTGTGCAATGGCCCTCCACACATAGCTGGAGTAAAAACAGGCTTCTCAACTGCAGAGAAGTGTGCAATGGCCCTCCACACATATCTGTAGAAAAAAAGGCTTCTCAACTGCAGTGAAGTGTGCATTGGCCCGCCACACATATCTGTAGAAAAAAAGCTTTTCAACTGCAGATAAGTGTGCAATGGCCCTCCACACATATCTGTAGAAAAAAAGACTTCTCAACTGCAAAGAAGTGTGCAATGGCCCTCCCAACATACATGGAGTTAAAAAAAAGAATTCTCAACTGCAGAAAAGTATGCAATGGCCCTCCACACATATTTGTAGAAAAAAAACTTCTCAACTACAGACAAGTATGCAATGGCCCTCCACACATATCTGTAGAAAAAAAACTTCTCAACTGCAGAGAAGTGTGCAATGGCCCTCCCAACATACCTGGAGTAAAAAAAAGGCTTCTCAACTGCAGAGAAGTGTGCAATGGCGCTCCACACATATCTGTAGAAATTGAAGGCTTCTCAACTGCTGAGAAGTGTGCAATGGCCCTCCACACATATCTGTAGAAAAAAAAGCTTCTCAGCTGAAGAAAAGTGTGCAATGGCCCTCTACACATATCTGTAGAAATAAAGGCTTCTCAACTGCAGAGAAGTGTGCAATGGCCCTCCTCACATCTCTGTAGAAAAAAACCTTCTCAACTGGTGAGAAGTGTGCATTGGCCCTTCACATATATCTGTAGAAAAACAGGCTTCTCAACTGCAGAAAAGTGTGCATTGGCCCTCCACACATATCTGTAAAAAAAAAAAGGTTTCTCAACTGCAGAGAAGTGTGCAATGGCCCTCCACACTTAGCTGGAGTAAAAACAGGCTTCTCAACTGGACAGAAGTGTGCAATGGCCCTCCACACATTTCTGCAGAAAAAAAAGGATTCTCAACTGCAAAGAAGTGTGCAGTAGCCCTCCACAAATATCTGTAGAAAAAAAGCTTTTCAACTGGAGAGAAGTGTGCATTTGCCCTCCACATATATCTGTAGAAAAACAGGCTTCACAACTGCAGAAAAGTGTGCATTGGCCCTCCACACATATCTATAGAAAAAAAGGCTTCTCAACTGCAGTGAAGTGTGCAATGGCCCTCCACACATAGCTGGAGTAAAAACAGGCTTCTCAACTGCAGAGAAGTGTGCAATGGCCCTCCACACATATCTGTAGAAAAAAAGGCTTCTCAACTGCAGTGAAGTGTGCATTGGCCCGCCACACATATCTGTAGAAAAACATGCTTCTCAACTGCAGATAAGTGTGCGATGGCCCTCCACACATATCTGTAGAAAAAATGACCACAAATGCAGAGAAGTGTGCAGTGGCCCTCCACACATTGCTGTAGAAATAAAGGCTTCTCAACTGCAGAGAATTGTGCAATGGCCCTCCACACATAGCTGGAGAAAAAAAGGATTCTCAACTGCAAAGAAGTGTGCAGTAGCCCTCCACACCTATCTGTAGAAAAAAAGCTTCACCACTGGAGAGAAGTGTGCATTGGCCCTCCACATATATCTGTTGAAAAACAGGCTTCACAACTGCAGAAAAGTGTGCATTGGCCCTCCACACATATCTACAGAAAAAAAGGCTTCTCAACTGCAGAGAAGTGTGCAATGGCCGTCCACTCATAGCTGGAGTAAAAACAGGCTTCTCAACTGCAGAGAAGTGTGCAATGGCCCTCCACACATATTTGTAGAAAAAAAGGCTTCTCAACTGCAGTGAAGTGTGCAATGGCCCGCCACACATATCTATTGGAAAAAAGTCTTCTCAACGACAGAGAAGTATGCAATGGCCCACCACACATATCTGTAGGAAAAAAAGGCTTCTCAACTGCAGAGAAGTGTGCAATGGCCCTCCACACATAGCTGGAGAAAAAAAGGCTTCTCAACTGCAGAGAAGTGTGCAATGGCGCTCCACACATATCTGTAGAAATTAAAGGCTTCTCAACTGCTGAGAATTGTGCAATGGCCCTCCACACATATCTGTAGAAAAAAAGCTTCTCAGCTGCACAAAAGTGTGCAATGGCCCTCCACACATATCTGTAGAAAAAAAAGCTTCTCAACCCTGCAGAGAATTGTGCAATGGCCCTCCACACATATCTGTAGAAAAAAAGCTTCTCAACTGCAGATAAGTGTGCAATGGCCCTCCACACATATCTGTAGAAAAAAAGACTTCTCAACTGCAGAGAAGTGTGCAATGGCCCTCCCAACATACATGGAGTAAAAAAAAGGCTTCTCAACTGCAGAAAAGTATGCAATGGCCCTGCACACATATCTGTAGGAAAAAAGTCTTCTCAACGACAGAGAAGTATGCAATGGACCACCACACATATCTGTAGGAAAAAAGGTTTCTCAACTGCAGAGAAGTGTGCAATGGCCCTCCACACATAAATGTAGGAAAAAGCATCTCAACTACAGAGAAGTGTGCAATGGCACGCCACATATATCTATAGGAAAAAAGTCGTCTCAACTGCAGAGAAGTGTGCCATGGTCCTCCACACATATCTGTAGAAATAAATGCTTCTCAACTGCAGCGAAGTGTGCAATGGCCTTCCACACATAAATGTAGGAAAAGCTTCTCAACTACAGAGAAGTGTGCAATGGCACGCCACATATATCTATAGGAAAAAAGTAGTCTCAACTGCAGAGAAGTGTGCCATGGCCCTCCACACATATCTGTAGAAAAAAAGCTTCTCAACTACAGAGAAGTATGCAATGGCCCACCATATATATCTGTAGGAAAAAAGCTTCTCAACTGCAGAGAAGTGTGCAATGGCCCTCCACACATAGCTGGTGAAAAAAAGGATTCTCAACTGCAGAGAAGTGTGCAGTAGCCCTCCACACATCTCTGTAGAAAAAAACCTTCTCAACTGGAAAGAAGTGTTCATTGGCCCTCCACACATATCTGTAGAAAAAAAGGCTTCTCAACTGCAGAGAAGTGTGCAATGGCCCTCCACACATATCTGTAGAAAAAAAGGCTTCTCAACTGCAAAGAAGTGTGCAATGGCCCACCACACATAGCTGGAGTAAAAAAAAAGGCTTCTCAACTGCAGAGAAGTGTGAAATGGCCCTTCACACATATCTGTAGAAAAAAAGGTTTCTCAACTGCAGAGAAGTGTGTAATGGCACGCCACACATATCCATAGAAAAACAGGCTTCTCAACTGCAGAGAAGTGTGTAATGGCCCTCCATACATATCTGTAGAAAAAAAGATTCTCAACTGCAGAGAAGTGTGCAATGGCCCTCCACACATATCTGTAGAAAAAAAGACTTCTCAACTGCAGAGAAGTATGCAGTGGCCCTCCACAAATATCTGTAGAAATTAAAGGCTTCTCAACTGCTGAGAAGTGTGCAATGGCCCTCCACACATACCTGTAGAAAAAAGGCTTCTCAACTGCAGATAAATGTGCAATGGCCCTCCACACATACCTAGAGAAAAAAAGACTTCTCAACTGCTGAGAAGTGTGCAGTGGCCCTCCACACATATCTGTAGAAATAAAGGCTTCTCAACTACAGAGAAGTGTGCAATGGCCCTCCCCACATACCTGGAGTAAAAAAAAAGCTTCTCAGCTGCAGAAAAGTGTGCAATGGCCCACCACACATATCTGTAGGAAAAAAAGGCTTCTCAACTGCAGAGAAGTGTGCAATGGCCCTGCACACATATCTGTAGAAAAAAAGGCTTTTCAACTGCAAAGAAGTGTGCAATGGCCCACCACACATAGCTGGAGTAAAAAAAAGGCTTCTCAACTGCAGAGAAGTGTGAAATGGCCATTCACACATATCTGTAGAAAAAAAGGCTTCCCAACTGCAGAGAAGTGAGCAATGGCCCGCCACACATATCTGTAGAAAAACTGGCTTCTCAACTGCAGAGAAGTGTGCAATGGCCCTCCACACATATCTGTAGAAAAAAAAACTTATCAACTGCAGAGCCGTGTGCAGTGGCGCTCCACACATATCTGTAGAAATAAATGCTTCTCAACTGCAGAGAAGTGTGCAATGGCCCTCCACACATATCTGTAGAAAAAAAGCTTCTCAACTACAGAGAAGTATGCAGTGGCCCTTCACACTTATCTGTAGAAATAAATGCTTCTCAACTGCAGAAAAGTGTGCATTGGCCCTCCACACATATCTGTAAAAAAAAAAGGTTTCTCAACTGCAGAGAAGTGTGCAATGGCCCTCCACACTTAGCTGGAGTAAAAACAGGCTTCTCAACTGGAGAGAAGTGTGCAATGGCCCTCCACACATTTCTGCAGAAAAAAAAGGATTCTCAACTGCAAAGAAGTGTGCAGTAGCCCGCCACAAATATCTGTAGAAAAAAAGCTTTTCAACTGGAGAGAAGTGTGCATTTGCCCTCCACATATATCTGTAGAAAAACAGGCTTCACAACTGCAGAAAAGTGTGCATTGGCCCTCCACACATATCTATAGAAAAAAAGGCTTCTCAACTGCAGAGAAGTGTGCAATGGCCCTCCACACATAGCTGGAGTAAAAACAGGCTTCTCAACTGCAGAGAAGTGTGCAATGGCCCTCCACACATATCTGTAGAAAAAAAGGCTTCTCAACTGCAGTGAAGTGTGCATTGGCCCGCCACACATATCTGTAGAAAAACATGCTTCTCAACTGCAGATAAGTGTGCGATGGCCCTCCACACATATCTGTAGAAAAACATGCTTCTCAACTGCAGATAAGTGTGCGATGGCCCTCCACACATACCTGTAGAAAAAATGACCACAAATGCAGAGAAGTGTGCAGTGGCCCTCCACACATATCTGTAGAAATTAAAGGCTTCTCAACTGCTGAGAAGTGTGCAATGGCCCTCCACACAGATCAGTAGAAAAAAAGCTTCTCAGCTGCAGAAAAGTGTGCAATGGCCCTCCACACATATCTGTAGAACAAAAAGCTTCTCAACCCTGCAGATAATTGTGCAATGGCCCTCCACACATATCTCTCGAAAAAAAGCTTTTCAACTGCAGATAAGTGTGCAATGGCCCTCCACACATATCTGTAGAAAAAAAGACTTCTCAACTGCAAAGAAGTGTGCAATGGCCCTCCCAACATACATGGAGTTAAAAAAAAGGATTCTCAACTGCAGAAAAGTATGCAATGGCCCTCCACACATATTTGTAGAAAAAAAACTTCTCAACTACAGACAAGTATGCAATGGCCCTCCACACATATCTGTAGAAAAAAAACTTCTCAACTGCAGAGAAGTGTGCAATGGCCCTCCCAACATACCTGGAGTAAAAAAAAGGCTTCTCAACTGCAGAGAAGTGTGCAATGGCGCTCCACACATATCTGTAGAAATTGAAGGCTTCTCAACTGCTGAGAAGTGTGCAATGGCCCTCCACACATATCTGTAGAAAAAAAAGCTTCTCAGCTGAAGATAAGTGTGCAATGGCCCTCTACACATATCTGTAGAAATAAAGGCTTCTCAACTGCAGAGAAGTGTGCAATGGCCCTCCTCACATCTCTGTAGAAAAAAACCTTCTCAACTGGTGAGAAGTGTGCATTGGCCCTTCACATATATCTGTAAAAAAAAAAGGTTTCTCAACTGCAGAGAAGTGTGCAATGGCCCTCCACACTTAGCTGGAGTAAAAACAGGCTTCTCAACTGGAGAGAAGTGTGCAATGGCCCTCCACACATTTCTGCAGAAAAAAAAGGATTCTCAACTGCAAAGAAGTGTGCAGTAGCCCTCCACATATATCTGTAGAAAAATAGCTTTTCAACTGGAGAGAAGTGTGCATTTGCCCTCCACATATATCTGTAGAAAAACAGGCTTCACAACTGCAGAAAAGTGTGCATTGGCCCTCCACACATATCTATAGAAAAAAAGGCTTCTCAACTGCAGTGAAGTGTGCAATGGCCCTCCACACATAGCTGGAGTAAAAACAGGCTTCTCAACTGCAGAGAAGTGTGCAATGGCCCTCCACACATATCTGTAGAAAAAAAGGCTTCTCAACTGCAGTGAAGTGTGCATTGGCCCGCCACACATATCTGTAGAAAAACATGCTTCTCAACTGCAGATAAGTGTGCGATGGCCCTCCACACATATCTGTAGAAAAAATGACCACAAATGCAGAGAAGTGTGCAGTGGCCCTCCACACATTGCTGTAGAAATAAAGGCTTCTCAACTGCAGAGAATTGTGCAATGGCCCTCCACACATAGCTGGAGAAAAAAAGGATTCTCAACTGCAAAGAAGTGTGCAGTAGCCCTCCACACCTATCTGTAGAAAAAAAGCTTCACCACTGGAGAGAAGTGTGCATTGGCCCTCCACATATATCTGTAGAAAAACAGGCTTCACAACTGCAGAAAAGTGTGCATTGGCCCTCCACACATATCTACAGAAAAAAAGGCTTCTCAACTGCAGAGAAGTGTGCAATGGCCGTCCACTCATAGCTGGAGTAAAAACAGGCTTCTCAACTGCAGAGAAGTGTGCAATGGCCCTCCACACATATTTGTAGAAAAAAAGGCTTCTCAACTGCAGTGAAGTGTGCAATGGCCCGCCACACATATATATTGGAAAAAAGTCTTCTCAACGACAGAGAAGTATGCAATGGCCCACCACACATATCTGTAGGAAAAAAAGGCTTCTCAACTGCAGAGAAGTGTGCAATGGCCCTCCACACATAGCTGGAGAAAAAAAGGCTTCTCAACTGCAGAGAAGTGTGCAATGGCGCTCCACACATATCTGTAGAAATTAAAGGCTTCTCAACTGCTGAGAATTGTGCAATGGCCCTCCACACATATCTGTAGAAAAAAAGCCTCTCAGCTGCACAAAAGTGTGCAATGGCCCTCCACACATATCTGTAGAAAAAAAAGCTTCTCAACCCTGCAGAGAATTGTTCAATGGCCCTCCACACATATCTGTAGAAAAAAAGCTTCTCAACTGCAGATAAGTGTGCAATGGCCCTCCACACATATCTGTAGAAAAAAAGACTTCTCAACTGCAGAGAAGTGTGCAATGGCCCTCCCAACATACATGGAGTAAAAAAAAGGCTTCTCAACTGCAGAAAAGTATGCAATGGCCCTGCACACATATCTGTAGGAAAAAAGTCTTCTCAACGACAGAGAAGTATGCAATGGACCACCACACATATCTGTAGGAAAAAAGGTTTCTCAACTGCAGAGAAGTGTGCAATGGCCCTCCACACATAAATGTAGGAAAAAGCATCTCAACTACAGAGAAGTGTGCAATGGCATGCCACATATATCTATAGGAAAAAAGTCGTCTCAACTGCAGAGAAGTGTGCCATGGTCCTCCACACATATCTGTAGAAATAAATGCTTCTCAACTGCAGCGAAGTGTGCAATGGCCTTCCACACATAAATGTAGGAAAAGCTTCTCAACTACAGAGAAGTGTGCAATGGCACGCCACATATATCTATAGGAAAAAAGTAGTCTCAACTGCAGAGAAGTGTGCCATGGCCCTCCACACATATCTGTAGAAAAAAAGCTTCTCAACTACAGAGAAGTATGCAATGGCCCACCATATATATCTGTAGGAAAAAAGCTTCTCAACTGCAGAGAAGTGTGCAATGGCCCTCCACACATAGCTGGTGAAAAAAAGGATTCTCAACTGCAGAGAAGTGTGCAGTAGCCCTCCACACATCTCTGTAGAAAAAAACCTTCTCAACTGGAAAGAAGTGTTCATTGGCCCTCCACACATATCTGTAGAAAAAAAGGCTTCTCAACTGCAGAGAAGTGTGCAATGGCCCTCCACACATATCTGTAGAAAAAAAGGCTTCTCAACTGCAAAGAAGTGTGCAATGGCCCACCACACATAGCTGGAGTAAAAAAAAAGGCTTCTCAACTGCACAGAAGTGTGAAATGGCCCTTCACACATATCTGTAGAAAAAAAGGTTTCTCAACTGCAGAGAAGTGTGTAATGGCACGCCACACATATCCATAGAAAAACAGGCTTCTCAACTGCAGAGAAGTGTGTAATGGCCCTCCATACATATCTGTAGAAAAAAAGATTCTCAACTGCAGAGAAGTGTGCAATGGCCCTCCACACATATCTGTAGAAAAAAAGACTTCTCAACTGCAGAGAAGTATGCAGTGGCCCTCCACGAATATCTGTAGAAATTAAAGGCTTCTCAACTGCTGAGAAGTGTGCAATGGCCCTCCACACATACCTGTAGAAAAAAGGCTTCTCAACTGCAGATAAATGTGCAATGGCCCTCCACACATATCTAGAGAAAAAAAGACTTCTCAACTGCTGAGAAGTGTGCAGTGGCCCTCCACACTTATCTGTAGAAATAAAGGCTTCTCAACTACAGAGAAGTGTGCAATGGCCCTCCCCACATACCTGGAGTAAAAAAAAAGGCTTCTCAACTGCAGAGAAGTGTGCAATGGCCCTCCCCACATACCTGGAGTAAAAAAAAAGCTTCTCAGCTGCAGAAAAGTGTGCAATGGCCCACCACACATATCTGTAGGAAAAAAGGCTTCTCAACTGCAGAGAAGTGTGCAATGGCCCTGCACACATATCTGTAGAAAAAAAGGCTTCTCAACTGCAAAGAAGTGTGCAATGGCCCACCACACATAGCTGGAGTAAAAAAAAGGCTTCTCAACTGCAGAGAAGTGTGAAATGGCCCTTCACACATATCTGTAGAAAAAAAGGCTTCCCAACTGCAGAGAAGTGAGCAATGGCCCGCCACACATATCTGTAGAAAAACTGGCTTCTCAACTGCAGAGAAGTGTGCAATGTCCCTCCACACATATCTGTAGAAAAAAAAACTTATCAACTGCAGAGCCGTGTGCAGTGGCGCTCCACACATATCTGTAGAAATAAATGCTTCTCAACTGCAGAGAAGTGTGCAATGGCCCTCCACACATATCTGTAGAAAAAAAGCTTCTCAACTACAGAGAAGTATGCAGTGGCCCTTCACACTTATCTGTAGAAATAAATGCTTCTGAACTGCAGAGAAGTGTGCAATGGCCCTCCACACATACCTGTAGAAAAATAGCTTGTCAACTGCAGAGAAGTGTGCAATGGCCCTCCACACATATCTGTAGAAAAAAAGACTTCTCAACTGCAGTGAAGTATGCAGTGGCCCTCCACATATATCTGTAGAAATAAATGCTTCTCAACTACAGAGAAGTGTGCAATGGCCCTCCACACATATCTGTGGAAAAACAGGCTTCTCAACTGCAGAGAAATGTGCAATGGCCCTGCACACATATCTGTAGGAAAAAAGTCTTCTCAACGACAGAGAAGTATGCAATGGACCACCACACATATCTGTAGGAAAAAAGGTTTCTCAACTGCAGAGAAGTGTGCAATGGCCCTCCACACATAAATGTAGGAAAAAGCATCTCAACTACAGAGAAGTGTGCAATGGCACGCCACATATATCTATAGGAAAAAAGTCGTCTCAACTGCAGAGAAGTGTGCCATGGTCCTCCACACATATCTGTAGAAATAAATGCTTCTCAACTGCAGCGAAATGTGCAATGGCCTTCCACACATAAATGTAGGAAAAGCTTCTCAACTACAGAGAAGTGTGCAATGGCACGCCACATATATCTATAGGAAAAAAGTAGTCTCAACTGCAGAGAAGTGTGCCATGGCCCTCCACACATATCTGTAGAAAAAAAGCTTCTCAACTACAGAGAAGTATGCAATGGCCCACCATATATATCTGTAGGAAAAAAGCTTCTCAACTGCAGAGAAGTGTGCAATGGCCCTCCACACATAGCTGGTGAAAAAAAGGATTCTCAACTGCAGAGAAGTGTGCAGTAGCCCTCCACACATCTCTGTAGAAAAAAACCTTCTCAACTGGAAAGAAGTGTTCATTGGCCCTCCACACATATCTGTAGAAAAAAAGGCTTCGCAACTGAAGAGAATTGTACAATGGCCCTCCACACATATCTGTAGAAATAAAGGCTTCTCAACTGCAGAGAAGTGTGCAATGGCCCTCCACACATATCTGTAGAAAAAAAGGCTTCTCAACTGCAGAGAAGTGTGCAATGGCCCTCCACACATATCTGTAGAAAAAAAGGCTTCTCAACTGCAAAGAAGTGTGCAATGGCCCACCACACATAGCTGGAGTAAAAAAAAAGGCTTCACAACTGCAGAGAAGTGTGAAATGGCCCTTCACACATATCTGTAGAAAAACAGGCTTCTCAACTGCAGAGAAGTGTGTAATGGCCCTCCATACATATCTGTAGAAAAAAAGATTCTCAACTGCAGAGAAGTGTGCAATGGCCCTCCACACATATCTGTAGAAAAAAAGACTTCTCAACTGCAGAGAAGTGTGCAGTGGCCCTCCACGAATATCTGTAGAAATTAAAGGCTTCTCAACTGCTGAGAAGTGTGCAATGGCCCTCCACACATACCTGTAGAAAAAACGCTTCTCAACTGCAGATAAATGTGCAATGGCCCTCCACACATATCTAGAGAAAAAAAGACTTCTCAACTGCTGAGAAGTGTGCAGTGGCCCTCCACACATATCTGTAGAAAAAAAGCTTCTCAACTACAGAGAAGTATGCAGTGGCCCTTCACACTTATCTGTAGAAATAAATGCTTCTGAACTGCAGAGAAGTGTGCAATGGCCCTCCACACATACCTGTAGAAAAATAGCTTGTCAACTGCAGAGAAGTGTGCAATGGCCCTCCACACATATCTGTAGAAAAAAAGACTTCTCAACTGCAGTGAAGTGTGCAGTGGCCCTCCACATATATCTGTAGAAATAAATGCTTCTCAACTACAGAGAAGTGTGCAATGGCCCTCCACACATATCTGTGGAAAAACAGGCTTCTCAACTGCAGAGAAATGTGCAATGGCCCTGCACACATAGCTGGAGTAAAAAAAAGGCTTCTCAACTGCAGAGAAGTGTGAAATGGCCCTTCACACATATCTGTAGAAAAAAAGGCTTCCCAACTGCAGAGAAGTGAGCAATGGCCCGCCACACATATCTGCAGAAAAACTGGCTTCTCAACTGCAGAGAAGTGTGCAATGTCCCTCCACACATATCTGTAGAAAAAAAAACTTATCAACTGCAGAGCCGTGTGCAGTGGCGCTCCACACATATCTGTAGAAATAAATGCTTCTCAACTGCAGAGAAGTGTGCAATGGCCCTCCACACATATCTGTAGAAAAAAAGCTTCTCAACTACAGAGAAGTATGCAGTGGCCCTTCACACTTATCTGTAGAAATAAATGCTTCTGAACTGCAGAGAAGTGTGCAATGGCCCTCCACACATACCTGTAGAAAAATAGCTTGTCAACTGCAGAGAAGTGTGCAATGGCCCTCCACACATATCTGTAGAAAAAAAGACTTCTCAACTGCAGTGAAGTGTGCAGTGGCCCTCCACATATATCTGTAGAAATAAATGCTTCTCAACTACAGAGAAGTGTGCAATGGCCCTCCACACATATCTGTGGAAAAACAGGCTTCTCAACTGCAGAGAAATGTGCAATGGCCCTGCACACATATCTGTAGGAAAAAAGTCTTCTCAACGACAGAGAAGTATGCAATGGACCACCACACATATCTGTAGGAAAAAAGGTTTCTCAACTGCAGAGAAGTGTGCAATGGCCCTCCACACATAAATGTAGGAAAAAGCATCTCAACTACAGAGAAGTGTGCAATGGCACGCCACATATATCTATAGGAAAAAAGTCGTCTCAACTGCAGAGAAGTGTGCCATGGTCCTCCACACATATCTGTAGAAATAAATGCTTCTCAACTGCAGCGAAGTGTGCAATGGCCTTCCACACATAAATGTAGGAAAAGCTTCTCAACTACAGAGAAGTGTGCAATGGCACGCCACATATATCTATAGGAAAAAAGTAGTCTCAACTGCAGAGAAGTGTGCCATGGCCCTCCACACATATCTGTAGAAAAAAAGCTTCTCAACTACAGAGAAGTATGCAATGGCCCACCATATATATCTGTAGGAAAAAAGCTTCTCAACTGCAGAGAAGTGTGCAATGGCCCTCCACACATAGCTGGTGAAAAAAAGGATTCTCAACTGCAGAGAAGTGTGCAGTAGCCCTCCACACATCTCTGTAGAAAAAAACCTTCTCAACTGGAAAGAAGTGTTCATTGGCCCTCCACACATATCTGTAGAAAAAAAGGCTTCTCAACTGCAGAGAATTGTACAATGGCCCTCCACACATATCTGTAGAAATAAAGGCTTCTCAACTGCAGAGAAGTGTGCAATGGCCCTCCACACATATCTGTAGAAAAAAAGGCTTCTCAACTGCAGAGAAGTGTGCAATGGCCCTCCACACATATCTGTAGAAAAAAAGGCTTCTCAACTGCAAAGAAGTGTGCAATGGCCCACCACACATAGCTGGAGTAAAAAAAAAGGCTTCACAACTGCAGAGAAGTGTGAAATGGCCCTTCACACATATCTGTAGAAAAAAAGGTTTCTCAACTGCAGAGAAGTGTGTAATGGCACGCCACACATATCCATAGAAAAACAGGCTTCTCAACTGCAGAGAAGTGTGTAATGGCCCTCCATACATATCTGTAGAAAAAAAGATTCTCAAATGCAGAGAAGTGTGCAATGGCCCTCCACACATATCTGTAGAAAAAAAGACTTCTCAACTGCAGAGAAGTGTGCAGTGGCCCTCCACGAATATCTGTAGAAATTAAAGGCTTCTCAACTGCAGAGAAGTGTGCAATGGCCCTCCACACATAGCTGGTGAAAAAAAGGATTCTCAACTGCAGAGAAGTGTGCAGTAGCCCTCCACACATCTCTGTAGAAAAAAACCTTCTCAACTGGAAAGAAGTGTTCATTGGCCCTCCACACATATCTGTAGAAAAAAAGTCTTCTCAACTGCAGAGAAGTGTGCAATGGCCCTCCACACATATCTGTAGAAAAAAAGGCTTCTCAACTGCAAAGAAGTGTGCAATGGCCCACCACACATAGCTGGAGTAAAAAAAAAGGCTTCTCAACTGCAGAGAAGTGTGAAATGGCCCTTCACACATATCTGTAGAAAAAAAGGTTTCTCAACTGCAGAGAAGTGTGTAATGGCACGCCACACATATCCATAGAAAAACAGGCTTCTCAACTGCAGAGAAGTGTGTAATGCCCCCATACATATCTGTAGAAAAAAAGATTCTCAACTGCAGAGAAGTGTGCAATGGCCCTCCACACATATCTGTAGAAAAAAAGACTTCTCAACTGCAGAGAAGTGTGCAGTGGCCCTCCACAAATATCTGTAGAAATTAAAGGCTTCTCAACTGCTGAGAAGTGTGCAATGGCCCTCCACACATACCTGTAGAAAAAAGGCTTCTCAACTGCAGATAAATGTGCAATGGCCCTCCACACATACCTAGAGAAAAAAAGACTTCTCAACTGCTGAGAAGTGTGCAGTGGCCCTCCACACATATCTGTAGAAATAAAGGCTTCTCAACTACAGAGAAGTGTGCAATGGCCCTCCCCACATACCTGGAGTAAAAAAAAAGCTTCTCAGCTGCAGAAAAGTGTGCAATGGCCCACCACACATATCTGTAGGAAAAAAGGCTTCTCAACTGCAGAGAAGTGTGCAATGGCCCTGCACACATATCTGTAGAAAAAAAGGATTCTCAACTGCAAAGAAGTGTGCAATGGCCCACCACACATAGCTGGAGTAAAAAAAAGGCTTCTCAACTGCAGAGAAGTGTGCAATGGCCGTCCACTCATAGCTGGAGTAAAAACAGGCTTCTCAACTGCAGAGAAGTGTGCAATGGCCCTCCACACATATTTGTAGAAAAAAAGGCTTCTCAACTGCAGTGAAGTGTGCAATGGCCCGCCACACATATCTATTGGAAAAAAGTCTTCTCAACGACAGAGAAGTATGCAATGGCCCACCACACATATCTGTAGGAAAAAAAGGCTTCTCAACTGCAGAGAAGTGTGCAATGGCCCTCCACACATATCTGTAGAAAAAAAGCTTCTCAACTACAGAGAAGTATGCAGTGGCCCTTCACACTTATCTGTAGAAATAAATGCTTCTCAACTGCAGAAAAGTGTGCATTGGCCCTCCACACATATCTGTAAAAAAAAAAGGTTTCTCAACTGCAGAGAAGTGAGCAATGGCCCGCCACACATATCTGTAGAAAAACTGGCTTCTCAACTGCAGAGAAGTGTGCAATGTCCCTCCACACATATCTGTAGAAAAAAAAACTTATCAACTGCAGAGCCGTGTGCAGTGGCGCTCCACACATATCTGTAGAAATAAATGCTTCTCAACTGCAGAGAAGTGTGCAATGGCCCTCCACGCATATCTGTAGAAAAAAAGCTTCTCAACTACAGAGAAGTATGCAGTGGCCCTTCACACTTATCTGTAGAAATAAATGCTTCTCAACTGCAGAAAAGTGTGCATTGGCCCTCCACACATATCTGTAAAAAAAAAAGGTTTCTCAACTGCAGAGAAGTGTGCAATGGCCCTCCACACTTAGCTGGAGTAAAAACAGGCTTCTCAACTGGAGAGAAGTGTGCAATGGCCCTCCACACATTTCTGCAGAAAAAAAAGGATTCTCAACTGCAAAGAAGTGTGCAGTAGCCCTCCACAAATATCTGTAGAAAAAAAGCTTTTCAACTGGAGAGAAGTGTGCATTTGCCCTCCACATATATCTGTAGAAAAACAGGCTTCACAACTGCAGAAAAGTGTGCATTGGCCCTCCACACATATCTATAGAAAAAAAGGCTTCTCAACTGCAGAGAAGTGTGCAATGGCCCTCCACATATAGCTGGAGTAAAAACAGGCTTCTCAACTGCAGAGAAGTGTGCAATGGCCCTCCACACATATCTGTAGAAAAAAAGGCTTCTCAACTGCAGTGAAGTGTGCATTGGCCCGCCACACATATCTGTAGAAAAACATGCTTCTCAACTGCAGATAAGTGTGCGATGGCCCTCCACACATATCTGTAGAAAAACATGCTTCTCAACTGCAGATAAGTGTGCGATGGCCCTCCACACATACCTGTAGAAAAAATGACCACAAATGCAGAGAAGTGTGCAGTGGCCCTCCACACATATCTGTAGAAATTAAAGGCTTCTCAACTGCTGAGAAGTGTGCAATGGCCCTCCACACATATCAGTAGAAAAAAAGCTTCTCAGCTGCAGAAAAGTGTGCAATGGCCCTCCACACATATCTGTAGAAAAAAAAGCTTCTCAACCCTGCAGAGAATTGTGCAATGGCCCTCCACACATATCTGTAGAAAAAAAGCTTTTCAACTGCAGATAAGTGTGCAATGGCCCTCCACACATATCTGTAGAAAAAAAGACTTCTCAACTGCAAAGAAGTGTGCAATGGCCCTCCCAACATACATGGAGTTAAAAAAAAGGATTCTCAACTGCAGAAAAGTATGCAATGGCCCTCCACACATATTTGTAGAAAAAAAACTTCTCAACTACAGACAAGTATGCAATGGCCCTCCACACATATCTGTAGAAAAAAAACTTCTCAACTGCAGAGAAGTGTGCAATGGCGCTCCACACATATCTGTAGAAATTGAAGGCTTCTCAACTGCAGAGAAGTGTGCAATGGCCCTCCACACATATCTGTTGGAAAAAAGTCTTCTCAACGACAGAGAAGTATGCAATGGCCCACCACACATATCTGTAGGAAAAAAAGGCTTCTCAACTGGAGAGAAGTGTGCAATGGCCCTCCACACATAGCTGGAGTAAAAACAGGCTTCTCAACTGCAGAGAAGTGTGCAATGGACCTCCACACATATTTGTAGAAAAAAAGGCTTCTCAACTGCAGTGAAGTGTGCAATGGCCCGCCACACATATCTATTGGAAAAAAGACTTCTCAACGACAGAGAAGTATGCAATGGCCCTCCACATATATCTGTAGAAAAAAAGGCTTCTCAATTGTAGTGAAGTGTGTAATGGCCCGCCACACATATCTGTAGGAAAAAAGGCTTCTCAACTGCAGAGAAGTGTGCAATGGCACTCTACACATATCTGTAGAAAAAAACGCTTCTCAACTGCAGAGAAGAGTGCAATGGCCCTCCATACATATCTGTAGAAAAACATGCTTCTCAACTGCAGATAAGTGTGCAATGGCCGTCCACACATATCTGTAGAAAAAATGACCTCAAATGCAGAGAAGTGTGCAGTGGCCTCCACACATATCTGTAGAAAAAAAGGCTTCTCAACTGCAGAGAAGTGTGCAATGGCCCTCCACACATATCTATTGGAAAAAAGTCTCAACGACAGAGAAGTATGCAATGGCCCACCACACATATCTGTAGGAAAAAAGGCTTCTCAACTGCAGAGAAGTGTTCAATGGCCCTCCACACATAGCTGGAGAAAAAAAGTCTTCTCAACTGCAGGGAAGTGTGCAATGGCGCTCCACACATATCTGTAGAAATTAAAGGCTTCTCAACTGCTGAGAAGTGTGCAATTCCCCTCCACACATATCTGTAGAATAAAACCTTCTCAGCTGCAGAAAAGTGTGCAATGGCCATCCACACATATCTGTAGAAAAAAAACCTCTCAACTGCAAAGCCGTGTGCAGTGACCCTCCACACATATCTGTAGAAATAAATGCTTCTCAACTGCAGAGAAGTGTGCAATGGCCCTCCACACATATCTGTAGAAAAAAAGCTTCTCAACTACAGAGAAGTGTGCAGTGGCCCTTCACACTTATCTGTAGAAATAAATGCTTCTCAACTGCAGAGAAGTGTGCAATGGCCCTCCCCACATACCTGGAGTAAAAAAAAGGCTTCTCAACTGCAGAGAAGTGTGAAATGGCCCTTCACACATATCTGCAGAAAAAAAGACTTCTCAACTGCAGAGAAGTGTGCAATGGCCCTCCACACATATCTGTAGGAAAAAAGGTTTCTCAACTGCAGAGAAGGGTGCAATTGCCCTCCACACATATCTGTAGAAATAAATGCTTCTCAACTGCAGCGAAATGTGCAATGGCCTTCCACACATAAATGTAGGAAAAGCTTCTCAACTACAGAGAAGTGTGCAATGGCACGCCACATATATCTATAGGAAAAAAGTAGTCTCAACTGCAGAGAAGTGTGCCATGGCCCTCCACACATATCTGTAGAAAAAAAGCTTCTCAACTACAGAGAAGTATGCAATGGCCCACCATATATATCTGTAGGAAAAAAGCTTCTCAACTGCAGAGAAGTGTGCAATGGCCCTCCACACATAGCTGGTGAAAAAAAGGATTCTCAACTGCAGAGAAGTGTGCAGTAGCCCTCCACACATCTCTGTAGAAAAAAACCTTCTCAACTGGAAAGAAGTGTTCATTGGCCCTCCACACATATCTGTAGAAAAAAAGGCTTCGCAACTGAAGAGAATTGTACAATGGCCCTCCACACATATCTGTAGAAATAAAGGCTTCTCAACTGCAGAGAAGTGTGCAATGGCCCTCCACACATATCTGTAGAAAAAAAGGCTTCTCAACTGCAGAGAAGTGTGCAATGGCCCTCCACACATATCTGTAGAAAAAAAGGCTTCTCAACTGCAAAGAAGTGTGCAATGGCCCACCACACATAGCTGGAGTAAAAAAAAAGGCTTCACAACTGCAGAGAAGTGTGAAATGGCCCTTCACACATATCTGTAGAAAAACAGGCTTCTCAACTGCAGAGAAGTGTGTAATGGCCCTCCATACATATCTGTAGAAAAAAAGATTCTCAACTGCAGAGAAGTGTGCAATGGCCCTCCACACATATCTGTAGAAAAAAAGACTTCTCAACTGCAGAGAAGTGTGCAGTGGCCCTCCACGAATATCTGTAGAAATTAAAGGCTTCTCAACTGCTGAGAAGTGTGCAATGGCCCTCCACACATACCTGTAGAAAAAACGCTTCTCAACTGCAGATAAATGTGCAATGGCCCTCCACACATATCTAGAGAAAAAAAGACTTCTCAACTGCTGAGAAGTGTGCAGTGGCCCTCCACACATATCTGTAGAAAAAAAGCTTCTCAACTACAGAGAAGTATGCAGTGGCCCTTCACACTTATCTGTAGAAATAAATGCTTCTGAACTGCAGAGAAGTGTGCAATGGCCCTCCACACATACCTGTAGAAAAATAGCTTGTCAACTGCAGAGAAGTGTGCAATGGCCCTCCACACATATCTGTAGAAAAAAAGACTTCTCAACTGCAGTGAAGTGTGCAGTGGCCCTCCACATATATCTGTAGAAATAAATGCTTCTCAACTACAGAGAAGTGTGCAATGGCCCTCCACACATATCTGTGGAAAAACAGGCTTCTCAACTGCAGAGAAATGTGCAATGGCCCTGCACACATAGCTGGAGTAAAAAAAAGGCTTCTCAACTGCAGAGAAGTGTGAAATGGCCCTTCACACATATCTGTAGAAAAAAAGGCTTCCCAACTGCAGAGAAGTGAGCAATGGCCCGCCACACATATCTGCAGAAAAACTGGCTTCTCAACTGCAGAGAAGTGTGCAATGTCCCTCCACACATATCTGTAGAAAAAAAAACTTATCAACTGCAGAGCCGTGTGCAGTGGCGCTCCACACATATCTGTAGAAATAAATGCTTCTCAACTGCAGAGAAGTGTGCAATGGCCCTCCACACATATCTGTAGAAAAAAAGCTTCTCAACTACAGAGAAGTATGCAGTGGCCCTTCACACTTATCTGTAGAAATAAATGCTTCTGAACTGCAGAGAAGTGTGCAATGGCCCTCCACACATACCTGTAGAAAAATAGCTTGTCAACTGCAGAGAAGTGTGCAATGGCCCTCCACACATATCTGTAGAAAAAAAGACTTCTCAACTGCAGTGAAGTGTGCAGTGGCCCTCCACATATATCTGTAGAAATAAATGCTTCTCAACTACAGAGAAGTGTGCAATGGCCCTCCACACATATCTGTGGAAAAACAGGCTTCTCAACTGCAGAGAAATGTGCAATGGCCCTGCACACATATCTGTAGGAAAAAAGTCTTCTCAACGACAGAGAAGTATGCAATGGACCACCACACATATCTGTAGGAAAAAAGGTTTCTCAACTGCAGAGAAGTGTGCAATGGCCCTCCACACATAAATGTAGGAAAAAGCATCTCAACTACAGAGAAGTGTGCAATGGCACGCCACATATATCTATAGGAAAAAAGTCGTCTCAACTGCAGAGAAGTGTGCCATGGTCCTCCACACATATCTGTAGAAATAAATGCTTCTCAACTGCAGCGAAGTGTGCAATGGCCTTCCACACATAAATGTAGGAAAAGCTTCTCAACTACAGAGAAGTGTGCAATGGCACGCCACATATATCTATAGGAAAAAAGTAGTCTCAACTGCAGAGAAGTGTGCCATGGCCCTCCACACATATCTGTAGAAAAAAAGCTTCTCAACTACAGAGAAGTATGCAATGGCCCACCATATATATCTGTAGGAAAAAAGCTTCTCAACTGCAGAGAAGTGTGCAATGGCCCTCCACACATAGCTGGTGAAAAAAAGGATTCTCAACTGCAGAGAAGTGTGCAGTAGCCCTCCACACATCTCTGTAGAAAAAAACCTTCTCAACTGGAAAGAAGTGTTCATTGGCCCTCCACACATATCTGTAGAAAAAAAGGCTTCTCAACTGCAGAGAATTGTACAATGGCCCTCCACACATATCTGTAGAAATAAAGGCTTCTCAACTGCAGAGAAGTGTGCAATGGCCCTCCACACATATCTGTAGAAAAAAAGGCTTCTCAACTGCAGAGAAGTGTGCAATGGCCCTCCACACATATCTGTAGAAAAAAAGGCTTCTCAACTGCAAAGAAGTGTGCAATGGCCCACCACACATAGCTGGAGTAAAAAAAAAGGCTTCACAACTGCAGAGAAGTGTGAAATGGCCCTTCACACATATCTGTAGAAAAAAAGGTTTCTCAACTGCAGAGAAGTGTGTAATGGCACGCCACACATATCCATAGAAAAACAGGCTTCTCAACTGCAGAGAAGTGTGTAATGGCCCTCCATACATATCTGTAGAAAAAAAGATTCTCAAATGCAGAGAAGTGTGCAATGGCCCTCCACACATATCTGTAGAAAAAAAGACTTCTCAACTGCAGAGAAGTGTGCAGTGGCCCTCCACGAATATCTGTAGAAATTAAAGGCTTCTCAACTGCAGAGAAGTGTGCAATGGCCCTCCACACATAGCTGGTGAAAAAAAGGATTCTCAACTGCAGAGAAGTGTGCAGTAGCCCTCCACACATCTCTGTAGAAAAAAACCTTCTCAACTGGAAAGAAGTGTTCATTGGCCCTCCACACATATCTGTAGAAAAAAAGTCTTCTCAACTGCAGAGAAGTGTGCAATGGCCCTCCACACATATCTGTAGAAAAAAAGGCTTCTCAACTGCAAAGAAGTGTGCAATGGCCCACCACACATAGCTGGAGTAAAAAAAAAGGCTTCTCAACTGCAGAGAAGTGTGAAATGGCCCTTCACACATATCTGTAGAAAAAAAGGTTTCTCAACTGCAGAGAAGTGTGTAATGGCACGCCACACATATCCATAGAAAAACAGGCTTCTCAACTGCAGAGAAGTGTGTAATGCCCCCATACATATCTGTAGAAAAAAAGATTCTCAACTGCAGAGAAGTGTGCAATGGCCCTCCACACATATCTGTAGAAAAAAAGACTTCTCAACTGCAGAGAAGTGTGCAGTGGCCCTCCACAAATATCTGTAGAAATTAAAGGCTTCTCAACTGCTGAGAAGTGTGCAATGGCCCTCCACACATACCTGTAGAAAAAAGGCTTCTCAACTGCAGATAAATGTGCAATGGCCCTCCACACATACCTAGAGAAAAAAAGACTTCTCAACTGCTGAGAAGTGTGCAGTGGCCCTCCACACATATCTGTAGAAATAAAGGCTTCTCAACTACAGAGAAGTGTGCAATGGCCCTCCCCACATACCTGGAGTAAAAAAAAAGCTTCTCAGCTGCAGAAAAGTGTGCAATGGCCCACCACACATATCTGTAGGAAAAAAGGCTTCTCAACTGCAGAGAAGTGTGCAATGGCCCTGCACACATATCTGTAGAAAAAAAGGATTCTCAACTGCAAAGAAGTGTGCAATGGCCCACCACACATAGCTGGAGTAAAAAAAAGGCTTCTCAACTGCAGAGAAGTGTGCAATGGCCGTCCACTCATAGCTGGAGTAAAAACAGGCTTCTCAACTGCAGAGAAGTGTGCAATGGCCCTCCACACATATTTGTAGAAAAAAAGGCTTCTCAACTGCAGTGAAGTGTGCAATGGCCCGCCACACATATCTATTGGAAAAAAGTCTTCTCAACGACAGAGAAGTATGCAATGGCCCACCACACATATCTGTAGGAAAAAAAGGCTTCTCAACTGCAGAGAAGTGTGCAATGGCCCTCCACACATATCTGTAGAAAAAAAGCTTCTCAACTACAGAGAAGTATGCAGTGGCCCTTCACACTTATCTGTAGAAATAAATGCTTCTCAACTGCAGAAAAGTGTGCATTGGCCCTCCACACATATCTGTAAAAAAAAAAGGTTTCTCAACTGCAGAGAAGTGAGCAATGGCCCGCCACACATATCTGTAGAAAAACTGGCTTCTCAACTGCAGAGAAGTGTGCAATGTCCCTCCACACATATCTGTAGAAAAAAAAACTTATCAACTGCAGAGCCGTGTGCAGTGGCGCTCCACACATATCTGTAGAAATAAATGCTTCTCAACTGCAGAGAAGTGTGCAATGGCCCTCCACGCATATCTGTAGAAAAAAAGCTTCTCAACTACAGAGAAGTATGCAGTGGCCCTTCACACTTATCTGTAGAAATAAATGCTTCTCAACTGCAGAAAAGTGTGCATTGGCCCTCCACACATATCTGTAAAAAAAAAAGGTTTCTCAACTGCAGAGAAGTGTGCAATGGCCCTCCACACTTAGCTGGAGTAAAAACAGGCTTCTCAACTGGAGAGAAGTGTGCAATGGCCCTCCACACATTTCTGCAGAAAAAAAAGGATTCTCAACTGCAAAGAAGTGTGCAGTAGCCCTCCACAAATATCTGTAGAAAAAAAGCTTTTCAACTGGAGAGAAGTGTGCATTTGCCCTCCACATATATCTGTAGAAAAACAGGCTTCACAACTGCAGAAAAGTGTGCATTGGCCCTCCACACATATCTATAGAAAAAAAGGCTTCTCAACTGCAGAGAAGTGTGCAATGGCCCTCCACATATAGCTGGAGTAAAAACAGGCTTCTCAACTGCAGAGAAGTGTGCAATGGCCCTCCACACATATCTGTAGAAAAAAAGGCTTCTCAACTGCAGTGAAGTGTGCATTGGCCCGCCACACATATCTGTAGAAAAACATGCTTCTCAACTGCAGATAAGTGTGCGATGGCCCTCCACACATATCTGTAGAAAAACATGCTTCTCAACTGCAGATAAGTGTGCGATGGCCCTCCACACATACCTGTAGAAAAAATGACCACAAATGCAGAGAAGTGTGCAGTGGCCCTCCACACATATCTGTAGAAATTAAAGGCTTCTCAACTGCTGAGAAGTGTGCAATGGCCCTCCACACATATCAGTAGAAAAAAAGCTTCTCAGCTGCAGAAAAGTGTGCAATGGCCCTCCACACATATCTGTAGAAAAAAAAGCTTCTCAACCCTGCAGAGAATTGTGCAATGGCCCTCCACACATATCTGTAGAAAAAAAGCTTTTCAACTGCAGATAAGTGTGCAATGGCCCTCCACACATATCTGTAGAAAAAAAGACTTCTCAACTGCAAAGAAGTGTGCAATGGCCCTCCCAACATACATGGAGTTAAAAAAAAGGATTCTCAACTGCAGAAAAGTATGCAATGGCCCTCCACACATATTTGTAGAAAAAAAACTTCTCAACTACAGACAAGTATGCAATGGCCCTCCACACATATCTGTAGAAAAAAAACTTCTCAACTGCAGAGAAGTGTGCAATGGCGCTCCACACATATCTGTAGAAATTGAAGGCTTCTCAACTGCAGAGAAGTGTGCAATGGCCCTCCACACATATCTGTTGGAAAAAAGTCTTCTCAACGACAGAGAAGTATGCAATGGCCCACCACACATATCTGTAGGAAAAAAAGGCTTCTCAACTGGAGAGAAGTGTGCAATGGCCCTCCACACATAGCTGGAGTAAAAACAGGCTTCTCAACTGCAGAGAAGTGTGCAATGGACCTCCACACATATTTGTAGAAAAAAAGGCTTCTCAACTGCAGTGAAGTGTGCAATGGCCCGCCACACATATCTATTGGAAAAAAGACTTCTCAACGACAGAGAAGTATGCAATGGCCCTCCACATATATCTGTAGAAAAAAAGGCTTCTCAATTGTAGTGAAGTGTGTAATGGCCCGCCACACATATCTGTAGGAAAAAAGGCTTCTCAACTGCAGAGAAGTGTGCAATGGCACTCTACACATATCTGTAGAAAAAAACGCTTCTCAACTGCAGAGAAGAGTGCAATGGCCCTCCATACATATCTGTAGAAAAACATGCTTCTCAACTGCAGATAAGTGTGCAATGGCCGTCCACACATATCTGTAGAAAAAATGACCTCAAATGCAGAGAAGTGTGCAGTGGCCTCCACACATATCTGTAGAAAAAAAGGCTTCTCAACTGCAGAGAAGTGTGCAATGGCCCTCCACACATATCTATTGGAAAAAAGTCTCAACGACAGAGAAGTATGCAATGGCCCACCACACATATCTGTAGGAAAAAAGGCTTCTCAACTGCAGAGAAGTGTTCAATGGCCCTCCACACATAGCTGGAGAAAAAAAGTCTTCTCAACTGCAGGGAAGTGTGCAATGGCGCTCCACACATATCTGTAGAAATTAAAGGCTTCTCAACTGCTGAGAAGTGTGCAATTCCCCTCCACACATATCTGTAGAATAAAACCTTCTCAGCTGCAGAAAAGTGTGCAATGGCCATCCACACATATCTGTAGAAAAAAAACCTCTCAACTGCAAAGCCGTGTGCAGTGACCCTCCACACATATCTGTAGAAATAAATGCTTCTCAACTGCAGAGAAGTGTGCAATGGCCCTCCACACATATCTGTAGAAAAAAAGCTTCTCAACTACAGAGAAGTGTGCAGTGGCCCTTCACACTTATCTGTAGAAATAAATGCTTCTCAACTGCAGAGAAGTGTGCAATGGCCCTCCCCACATACCTGGAGTAAAAAAAAGGCTTCTCAACTGCAGAGAAGTGTGAAATGGCCCTTCACACATATCTGCAGAAAAAAAGACTTCTCAACTGCAGAGAAGTGTGCAATGGCCCTCCACACATATCTGTAGGAAAAAAGGTTTCTCAACTGCAGAGAAGGGTGCAATTGCCCTCCACAAATATCTGTAGAAAAAAAGCTTCTCAATTGCAGAGAAGTGTGCATTGGCCCTCTACACATATCTGTAGAAAAACAAGCTTCTTAAATGCAGAGAAGTGTGCAGTGGCCCTCCACACATATCTGTAGAAAAAATGGCTTCTCAACTTCAGAAAAGTGTGCAATGGCCTTCCACACATATCTGTAGAAATTAAAGGCTTCTCAACTGTTGAGAAGTGTGCAATGGCACTCCACACATATCTGTAGAAAAAAAGCTTCTCAACTGCAGAGAAGTGTGCAATGGCCCTCTACACATATCTGTAGAAAAAAAGATTCTTAACTGCAGAGAAGTGTGCAATGGCCCTCCACACATATCTGTAGAAAAACATGCTACTCAACTGCAGATAAGTGCGCAGTGGCCTCCACACATATCTGTAGAAAAAAAGGCTTCTCAACTGCAGAGAAGTGTGCAATGGCCCTCCACACATATCTATTGGAAAAAAGTCTTCTCAACGACAGAGAAGTATGCAATGGCCCACCACACATATCTGTAGGAAAAAAGGCTTCTCAACTGGAGAGAAGTGTGCAATGGCCCTCCACACATAGCTGGAGTAAAAACAGGCTTCTCAACTGCAGAGAAGTGTGCAATGGACCTCCACACATATTTGTAGAAAAAAGGGCTTCTCAACTGCAGTTAAGTGTGCAATGGCCCGCCACACATATCTATTGGAAAAAAGACTTCTCAACGACAGAGAAGTATGCAATGGCCCTCCACACATATCTGTAGAAAAAAAGGCTTCTCAATTGTAGTGAAGTGTGTAATGGCCAGCCACACATATCTGTAGGAAAAAAGGCTTCTCAACTGCAGAGAAGTGTGCAATGGCACTCCACACATATCTGTAGAAAAAAACGCTTCTCAACTGCAGAGAAGAGTGCAATGGCCCTCCATACATATCTGTAGAAAAACATGCTTCTCAACTGCAGATAAGTGTGCAATGGCCGTCCACACATATCTGTAGAAAAAATGACCTCAAATGCAGAGAAGTGTGCAGTGGCCTCCACACATATCTGTAGAAAAAAAGGCTTCTCAACTGCAGAGAAGTGTGCAATGGCCCTCCACACATATCTATTGGAAAAAAGTCTTCTCAACGACAGAGAATTATGCAATGGCCCACCACACATATCTATAGGAAAAAAGGCTTCTCAACTGCAGAGAAGTGTGCAATGGCCCTCCACACATAGCTGGAGAAAAAAAGTCTTCTCAACTGCAGAGAAGTGTGCAATGGCACTCCACACATATCTGTAGAAATTAAAGGCTTCTCAACTGCTGAGAAGTGTGCAATTCCCCTCCACACATATCTGTAGAATAAAACCTTCTCAGCTGCAGAAAAGAGTGCAATGGCCATCCACACATATCTGTAGAATAAAAACCTCTCAACTGCAGAGCCGTGTGCAGTGACCCTCCACACATATCTGTTGAAATAAATGCTTCTCAACTGCAGAGAAGTGTGCAATGGCCCTCCACACATATCTGTAGAAAAAGAGGCTTCTCAACTGCAGAGAAGTGTGCAATGGCCCTCCACACATATCTATTGGAAAAAAGTCTTCTCAACGACAGAGAATTATGCAATGGCCCACCACACATATCTATAGGAAAAAAGGCTTCTCAACTGCAGAGAAGTGTGCAATGGCCCTCCACACATAGCTGGAGAAAAAAAGTCTTCTCAACTGCAGAGAAGTGTGCAATGGCGCTCCACACATATCTGTAGAAATTAAAGGCTTCTCAACTGCTGAGAAGTGTGCAATTCCCCTCCACACATATCTGTAGAATAAAACCTTCTCAGCTGCAGAAAAGAGTGCAATGGCCATCCACACATATCTGTAGAAAAAAAACTTCTCAACTGCAGAGCCGTGTGCAGTGACCCTCCACACATATCTGTTGAAATAAATGCTTCTCAACTGCAGAGAAGTGTGCAATGGCCCTCCACACATATCTGTAGAAAAAAAGCTTCTCAACTACAGAGAAGTGTGCAGTCGCCCTTCACACTTATCTGTAGAAATAAATGCTTCTCAACTGCAGAGAAGTGTGCAATGGCCCTCCCCACATACCTGGAGTAAAAAAAAGGCTTCTCAAATGCAGAGAAGTGTGCAATGGCCCTCCACACATAGCTGGAGTAAAAAAAAGGCTTCTCAACTGCAGAGAAGTGAGCAATGGCCCGCCACACATATCTGTAGAAAAACTGGCTTCTCAACTGCAGAGAAGTGTGCAATGTCCCTCCACACATATCTGTAGAAAAAAAAACTTATCAACTGCAGAGCCGTGTGCAGTGGCGCTCCACACATATCTGTAGAAATAAATGCTTCTCAACTGCAGAGAAGTGTGCAATGGCCCTCCACACATATCTGTAGAAAATAAGCTTCTCAATTACAGAGAAGTATGCAGTGGCCCTTCACACTTATCTGTAGAAATAAATGCTTCTGAACTGCAGAGAAGTGTGCAACGGCCCTCCACACATACCTGTAGAAAAATAGCTTGTCAACTGCAGAGAAGTGTGCAATGGCCCTCCACACATAGCTGCAGTAAAAATAAGGCTTCTCAACTGCAAAGAAGTGTGCAATGGCCCACCACACATAGCTGGAGTAAAAAAAAAGGTTTCTCAACTGCAGAGAAGTGTGAAATGGCCCTTCACACATATCTGTAGACAAAAAGGCTTCTCAACTGCAGAGAAGTGTGCAATGGCCCGCGACACATACCTGTAGAAAAAAAGACTTCTCAACTGCAGAGACGTGTGCAGTGGCCCTCCACACATATCTGTAGAAAAAAAGCTTCTTAAGTGCAGAGAAGTGTGCAATGGCCCTCCACATATAGCTGGAGTAAAAACAGGCTTCTCAACTGCAGAGAAGTGTGCAATGGCCCTCCACACATATCTGTAGAAAAAAAGGCTTCTCAATTGCAGAGGTGTGTAATGGCCCTCCACACATAGCTGGAGTAAAAAAAAGGCTTCTCAACTGCTGAAAAGTGTGCAATGGCCCTCCACACATATCTGTAGAAAAAAAGCTTCTCAACTGCAGATAAGTGTGCAATGGCCCTCCACACATATCTGTAGAAAAAAAGACTTCTCAACTGCAGACAAGTGTGCAGTAGCCCTCCACACATATCTGTAGAAATAAAGGCTTCTCAGCTGCAGAGAAGTGTGCAATGGCCCTCCCCACATACCTGGAGTAAAAAAAAGGCTTCTCAACTGCAGAGAAGTGTGCAATGGCCCTCCACACATATTTGTAGAAAAAAAGGCTTCTCAACTGCAAAGAAGTGTGCAATGGCCCTCCACACATAGCTGGAGTAAAAAAAAAGGCTTATCAACTGCAGAGAAGTGTGAAATGGCCCTTCACACATATCTGTAGAAAAAAAGGTTTCTCAACTGCAGAGAAGTTTGCAATGGCACGCCACACATATCTGTAGAAAAAAAGACTTCTCAACTGCAGAGCAGTGTGCAGTGGCCCTTCACACTTTTCTGTAGAAATGAATGCTTCTCAACTGCAGAGAAGTGTGCAATGGCCCTCCACACATCTGTATAAAAATAGCTTCTCGACTGCAGAGATGTGTGCAATGGCCCTCCACATATATCTGTAGAAAAAATGACTTCTCAACTGCAGAGAAGTGTGCAATGGCCCTCCACACATATCTGTAGAAAAAATGGCTTCTCAACTGCAGAGAAGTGTGCAATGGTCCTCCACACATATCTGTAGAAAAAAAGCTTCTCTACTGCAGAGAAGTGTGCAATGGCCCTCCACACATATCTGCAGAAAAAAAGACTTCTCAACTGCAGAGAAGTGTGCAATGGCCCTCCACACATATCTGTAGGAAAAAAGGTATCTCAACTGCAGAGAAGGGTGCAATTGCCCTCCACAAATATCTGTAGAAAAAAAGCTTCTCAACTGCAGAGAAGTGTGCAATGGCCCTCTACACATATCTGTAGAAAAACAAGCTTCTCAAATGCAGAGAAGTGTGCAGTGGCCCTCCACACATATCTGTAGAAAAAATGGCTTCTCAACTTCAGAAAAGTGTGCAATGGCCTTCCACACATATCTGTAGAAATTAAAGGCTTCTCAACTGTTGAGAAGTGTGCAATGGCACTCCACACATATCTGTAGAAAAATAGCTTCTCAACTGCAGAGAAGTGTGAAATGGCCCTCTACACATATCTGTAGAAAAAAAGATTCTTAACTGCAGAGAAGTGTGCAATGGCCCTCCACACATATCTGTAGAAAACAAGCTTGTCAACTGCAGAGAAGTGTGCAATGGCCCTCCACACATATCTGTAGAAAAACATGCTACTCAACTGCAGATAAGTGCGCAGTGGCCTCCACACATATCTAGAAAAAAAGGCTTCTCAACTGCAGAGAAGTGTGCAATGGCCCTCCACACATATCTGTTGGAAAAAAGTCTTCTCAACGACAGAGAAGTATGCAATGGCCCACCACACATATCTGTAGGAAAAACAGGCTTCTCAACTGGAGAGAAGTGTGCAATGGCCCTCCACACATAGCTGGAGTAAAAACAGGCTTCTCAACTGCAGAGAAGTGTGCAATGGACCTCCACACATATTTGTAGAAAAAAAGGCTTCTCAACTGCAGTGAAGTGTGCAATGGCCCGCCACACATATCTATTGGAAAAAAGACTTCTCAACGACAGAGAAGTATGCAATGGCCCTCCACAAATATCTGTAGAAAAAAAGGCTTCTCAATTGTAGTGAAGTGTGTAATGGCCCGCCACACATATCTGTAGGAAAAAAGACTTCTCAACTGCAGAGAAGTGTGCAATGGCACTCTACACATATCTGTAGAAAAAAACGCTTCTCAACTGCAGAGAAGAGTGCAATGGCCCTCCATACATATCTGTAGAAAAACATGCTTCTCAACTGCAGATAAGTGTGCAATGGCCGTCCACACATATCTGTAGAAAAAATGACCTCAAATGCAGAGAAGTGTGCAGTGGCCTCCACACATATCTGTAGAAAAAAAGGCTTCTCAACTGCAGAGAAGTGTGCAATGGCCCTCCACACATATCTATTGGAAAAAAATCTCAACGACAGAGAAGTATGCAATGGCCCACCACACATATCTGTAGGAAAAAAGGCTTCTCAACTGCAGAGAAGTGTTCAATGGCCCTCCACACATAGCTGGAGAAAAAAAGTCTTCTCAACTGCAGGGAAGTGTGCAATGGCGCTCCACACATATCTGTAGAAATTAAAGGCTTCTCAACTGCTGAGATGTGTGCAATTCCCCTCCACACATATCTGTAGAATAAAACCTTCTCAGCTGCAGAAAAGTGTGCAATGGCCATCCACACATATCTGTAGAAAAAAAACCTCTCAACTGCAAAGCCGTGTGCAGTGACCCTCCACACATATCTGTAGAAATAAATGCTTCTCAACTGCAGAGAAGTGTGCAATGGCCCTCCACACATATCTGTAGAAAAAAAGCTTCTCAACTACAGAGAAGTGTGCAGTGGCCCTTCACACTTATCTGTAGAAATAAATGCTTCTCAACTGCAGAGAAGTGTGCAATGGCCCTCCCCACATACCTGGAGTAAAAAAAAAAGGCTTCTCAACTGCAGAGAAGTGTGCAATGGCCCTCCACACATAGCTGGAGTAAAAAAAAGGCTTCTCAACTGCAGAGAAGTGTGAAATGGCCCTTCACACATATCTGCAGAAAAAAAGACTTCTCAACTGCAGAGAAGTGTGCAATGGCCCTCCACACATATCTGTAGGAAAAAAGGTTTCTCAACTGCAGAGAAGGGTGCAATTGCCCTCCACAAATATCTGTAGAAAAAAAGCTTCTCAATTGCAGAGAAGTGTGCATTGGCCCTCTACACATATCTGTAGAAAAACAAGCTTCTCAAATGCAGAGAAGTGTGCAGTGGCCCTCCACACATATCTGTAGAAAAAATGGCTTCTCAACTTCAGAAAAGTGTGCAATGGCCTTCCACACATATCTGTAGAAATTAAAGGCTTCTCAACTGTTGAGAAGTGTGCAATGGCACTCCACACATATCTGTAGAAAAAAAGCTTCTCAACTGCAGAGAAGTGTGCAATGGCCCTCTACACATATCTGTAGAAAAAAAGATTCTTAACTGCAGAGAAGTGTGCAATGGCCCTCCACACATATCTGTAGAAAACAAGCTTGTCAACTGCAGAGAAGTGTGCAATGGCCCTCCACACATATCTGTAGAAAAACATGCTACTCAACTGCAGATAAGTGCGCAGTGGCCTCCACACATATCTGTAGAAAAAAAGGCTTCTCAACTGCAGAGAAGTGTGCAATGGCCCTCCACACATATCTATTGGAAAAAAGTCTTCTCAACGACAGAGAAGTATGCAATGGCCCACCACACATATCTGTAGGAAAAAAGGCTTCTCAACTGGAGAGAAGTGTGCAATGGCCCTCCACACATAGCTGGAGTAAAAACAGGCTTCTCAACTGCAGAGAAGTGTGCAATGGACCTCCACACATATTTGTAGAAAAAAGGGCTTCTCAACTGCAGTTAAGTGTGCAATGGCCCGCCACACATATCTATTGGAAAAAAGACTTCTCAACGACAGAGAAGTATGCAATGGCCCTCCACACATATCTGTAGAAAAAAAGGCTTCTCAATTGTAGTGAAGTGTGTAATGGCCAGCCACACATATCTGTAGGAAAAAAGGCTTCTCAACTGCAGAGAAGTGTGCAATGGCACTCCACACATATCTGTAGAAAAAAACGCTTCTCAACTGCAGAGAAGAGTGCAATGGCCCTCCATACATATCTGTAGAAAAACATGCTTCTCAACTGCAGATAAGTGTGCAATGGCCGTCCACACATATCTGTAGAAAAAATGACCAAAAATGCAGAGAAGTGTGCAGTGGCCTCCACACATATCTGTAGAAAAAAAGGCTTCTCAACTGCAGAGAAGTGTGCAATGGCCCTCCACACATATCTATTGGAAAAAAGTCTTCTCAACGACAGAGAATTATGCAATGGCCCACCACACATATCTATAGGAAAAAAGGCTTCTCAACTGCAGAGAAGTGTGCAATGGCCCTCCACACATAGCTGGAGAAAAAAAGTCTTCTCAACTGCAGAGAAGTGTGCAATGGCACTCCACACATATCTGTAGAAATTAAAGGCTTCTCAACTGCTGAGAAGTGTGCAATTCCCCTCCACACATATCTGTAGAATAAAACCTTCTCTACTGCAGAAAAGAGTGCAATGGCCATCCACACATATCTGTAGAAAAAAAACCTCTCAACTGCAGAGCCGTGTGCAGTGACCCTCCACACATATCTGTTGAAATAAATGCTTCTCAACTGCAGAGAAGTGTGCAATGGCCCTCCACACATATCTGTAGAAAAAAAGGCTTCTCAACTGCAGAGAAGTGTGCAATGGCCCTCCACACATATCTATTGGAAAAAAGTCTTCTCAACGACAGAGAATTATGCAATGGCCCACCACACATATGTATAGGAAAAATGGCTTCTCAACTGCAGAGAAGTGTGCAATGGCCCTCCACACATAGCTGGAGAAAAAAAGTCTTCTCAACTGCAGAGAAGTGTGCAATGGCGCTCCACACATATCTGTAGAAATTAAAGGCTTCTCAACTGCTGAGAAGTGTGCAATTCCCCTCCACACATATCTGTAGAATAAAACCTTCTCAGCTGCAGAAAAGAGTGCAATGGCCATCCACACATATCTGTAGAAAAAAAACTTCTCAACTGCAGAGCCGTGTGCAGTGACCCTCCACACATATCTGTTGAAATAAATGCTTCTCAACTGCAGAGAAGTGTGCAATGGCCCTCCACACATATCTGTAGAAAAAAAGCTTCTCAACTACAGAGAAGTGTGCAGTGGCCCTTCACACTTATCTGTAGAAATAAATGCTTCTCAACTGCAGAGAAGTGTGCAATGGCCCTCCCCACATACCTGGAGTAAAAAAAAAAGGCTTCTCAAATGCACAGAAGTGTGCAATGGCCCTCCACACATAGCTGGA
>NW_027212105.1:10000-42500 GCF_036971445.1 Narcine bancroftii | reverse complement strand
AGAAAGAGAAAGAGAGAGAGAAAGAGGGAGAGGGAGATAGTGAGAGAGAGAGAAAGGGAGAGTGAGTCAGAGAGAGAGCAAGAGATGGAGAGAGAGAGGGGCAGAGAGAATGAGAGAGGGGGAGAGAGAGAGAGAGAGAGACTGACAGACAGACAGACAGACAGACAGACAGACAGACCGACAGACAGACAGACAGACAGACAGACAGAGGGAGATGGGAGGAGAGAGGGGAGAGAGCGTCAGAGTGAGAGAGATAGAGTGAGGGAGCAAGAGCGTGAGTGTGATAGAGAGAAAAACACACAGTCAAACAGCAAGAGAGGGACAGAGAGAGAGTGAAAAGGAGAAATATTTGTAAACAGAGATGTGTGAGGGAGAGAGCGAAATAAAATTAGAGAGAGATAGAGAGAGAAGGAGTGAGAATGATAAATAGACAGAGAGAGACACACGGAGCAAGACAGTGAGAGAGACAGATAGAGAGGGAGAGAATGAGAGAGTGGGTGTGTGTGAGAGAGAGAGAGAGCGACAAAGAGACAGACAGACAGACAGAAAGGGTGAGACAGAGAGAGATCGATAAATAGAAATGCATGTAAGCAGACATACCTAAGAGAGAGAAAGAGAGAGAGAGAGTTACATAAATCTAAAAGCGGAAATAAATGAAACAGATTTCCTAGTGAGAGAGAGAGAGAAAGAGAGAGAGAGAGAGAAGTGAGAGAGAGAAAGAGAGAGAGAGTGAGAGAGAGAAACACAGACAGTCAGACAGCAAGTGAGAGACAGAGAGAAGGCATAAAGGAGAAATAATTGTAAACAGAGATGCGTGAGGGAGAGAGCGAAATAAAGAGAGAGAGGGTGAGAGAAAGAAAAAGAGAGAGGGAGAGACAGGGCTTGACAGAGAGAGAGACAGAAAGGGTGAGAGAGAGAAAGAGAGAGAAAAGGATAAATGCATGTAAGCAGACATACCTGAGAGGGAGAAAGAGAGAGAGAGAGGGACATAAAGCTAAAAGGGGAAATAAATGAAACAGATTTACTAGTGACACAGAGTATGAGAGAGAGTGAGTGAGAGAGAGAGAGAGAGAGAGAGAGAGAGAGAGACAGACAGACAGACAGACAGACAGACAGACAGACAGACAGACCGACAGACAGACAGACAGACAGACAGACAGACAGACAGACCGACAGACAGACAGACAGAGACAGACAGAGGGAGATGGGAGGAGAGAGGGGAGAGAGCGTCAGAGAGAGAAAGATAGAGTGAGAGAGCAAGAGCGTGAGTGCGATAGAGAGAGAAACAGACAGTCAAACAGCAAGTGAGGGACAGAGAGAGAGTGAAAAGGAGAAATAATTGTAAACAGAGATGTGTGAGGGAGAGAGCGAAATAAAATTAGAGAGAGATAGAGAGAGAGAAGGAGAGAGAATGAGAAATAGACAGAGAGAGAGACACAGAGCAAGACAGTGAGAGAGACAGATAGAGAGGGAGAGAATGAGAGAGTGGGTGTGTGTGAGAGAGAGAGAGAGAGCGACAAAGAGACAAAGAGAGAGACAGACAGAAAGGGTGAGATAGAGAGAGAGCGAAAAATAGAAATGCATGTAAGCAGACATACCTAAGAGAGAGAAAGAGAGAGAGAGAGTGACATAAATCTAAATGTGGAAATAAATGAAAAAGATTTCCTAGTGAGAGAGAGAGAGAAAGAGAGAGAGAGAAAGAGAGAGAGAGAGAGAAGTGAGAGAGAGAAAGAGAGAGAGAGTGAGAGAGATAAACACAAACAGTCAGACAGCAAGCGAGAGACAGAGAGAAGGCATAAAGGAGAAATAATTGTAAACAGAGATGCGTGAGGGAGAGAGCGAAATGAAGAGAGAGAGGGTGAGAGAAAGAAAAAGAGAGAGGGAGAGATAGAGATTGACAGTGAGAGAGACAGAAAAAGAAAGAGCGAGACACAGAGGTGTGAGAGAGAGAGAATGAGAGAGACAGACAGACAGAGAGACAGAAAGGGAGAGAGGGAGAAAGAGAGAGAAAAGGATAAATGCATGTAAGCAGACATACCTGTGAGAGAGTAAAAGAGAGATTTAGGGACATAAAGTTAAAAGGGGAAATAAATAAAACAGATTTACTAGTGACAGAGTGAGTGAGAGAGAGAGAGGGGGAGAGAGAGAGATAGGGATAGATATTGTGAGAGAGAGAGAGAGAGAGAGAGAAAGAGGGGAGGTGGAAGAGAGAGATAGGAAGAGGGAGAGACAGACAGACAGACTGACAGACAGACTAGAAGGGAGAAACAGAGACAGAGAGCAGAAAGAAATGAATGTAAACAGACATACCTGAGAGAAAGAAAGAGAAAGAGAGAGACAGGGAGAGGGACACAGACAGTCAGACAGCAAGTGAGAGACAGAGAGAGGGCGTAAAGGAGAAGTAATTGAAAACAGAGATGCACGAGGGAGAGAGCGAAATAAAGAGACAGAAGGTTAGAGAAAGAGAAAGAGAAAGAGCGAGATAGAGATTGACAGTGAGAGAGACAGAAAAAGAAAGATAGACACACAGAGGTGTGAGAGAGAGAAAATGAGAGAGACAGACAGACAGAGAGACAGAAAGGGAGAGAGGGAGAAAGAGAGAGAAAAGGATAAATGCATGTAATCAGACATCCCTGAGAGGGAGAAAGAGAGAGAGAGTGGGACATAAAGCTAAAAGGGGAAATAAATGAAACAGATTTACTAGTGACAGAGAGAGAGAGAGAGAGAGAGAGAGAGAGAGAGAGCGAGAGAGAGAGAGAGAGATACAGACAGACAGACTGACAGGCAGACAGCAAGGGAGAAAGAGAGAGATTTAATAGTGACAGAGAGAGAGAAAGAGAGAGAATGAGAGAAACAGAGAGAGAGAGAGACAGAGAGACATAAAGGGAGAGACAGTGTGAGCGAAAATGCAAAATGCATGGAAGCAGACATACCTGAGGGATAAAGAGAGAGAGAGATGGACATACAGCTAAAAGTGGTAATAAATGAAACAAATTTACTAGTGACAGAGAGAGAGAGAGAGAGAGAGAGAGAGAAAGAGAGAGAGAGGGAGAGAGAGAGATAGCGATAGAGACTGTGAGAGAGAGATAGGGATAGAGAAAGAGCGGAGGTGGAAGAGAGAGAGAGAGGGAGAGGGAGAGACAGACAGACTGACTGACAGACAGACAGGAAGGGAGAAACAGAGAAAGAGTGCAGAAAGAAATGGATTTAAACAGACATACCTGAGAGAGAGAAAGAGAAAGAGAGAGAGAAAGAGGGAGAGGGAGATAGTGAGAGAGAGAGAAAGGGAGAGTGAGTCAGAGAGAGAGCAAGAGATGGAGAGAGAGAGGGGCAGAGAGAATGAGAGAGGGGGAGAGAGAGAGAGAGAGAGAGACTGACAGACAGACAGACAGACAGACAGACAGACAGACCGACAGACAGACAGACAGACAGACAGACAGAGGGAGATGGGAGGAGAGAGGGGAGAGAGCGTCAGAGTGAGAGAGATAGAGTGAGGGATCAAGAGCGTGAGTGTGATAGAGAGAAAAACACACAGTCAAACAGCAAGAGAGGGACAGAGAGAGAGTGAAAAGGAGAAATATTTGTAAACAGAGATGTGTGAGGGAGAGAGCGAAATAAAATTAGAGAGAGATAGAGAGAGAAGGAGTGAGAATGAGAAATAGACAGAGAGAGACACACAGAGCAAGACAGTGAGAGAGACAGATAGAGAGGGAGAGAATGAGAGAGTGGGTGTGTGTGAGAGAGAGAGAGAGCGACAAAGAGACAGACAGACAGACAGAAAGGGTGAGACAGAGAGAGATCGATAAATAGAAATGCATGTAAGCAGACATACCTAAGAGAGAGAAAGAGAGAGAGAGTTACATAAATCTAAAAGCGGAGATAAATGAAACAGATTTCCTAGTGAGAGAGAGAGAGAAAGAGAGAGAGAGAGAGAAGTGAGAGAGAGAAAGAGAGAGAGAGTGAGAGAGAGAAACACAGACAGTCAGACAGCAAGTGAGAGACAGAGAGAAGGCATAAAGGAGAAATAATTGTAAACAGAGATGCGTGAGGGAGAGAGCGAAATAAAGAGAGAGAGGGTGAGAGAAAGAAAAAGAGAGAGGGAGAGACAGGGCTTGACAGAGAGAGAGACAGAAAGGGTGAGAGAGAGAAAGAGAGAGAAAAGGATAAATGCATGTAAGCAGACATACCTGAGAGGGAGAAAGAGAGAGAGAGTGGAACATAAAGCATAAAGGGGAAATAAATGAAACAGATTTACTAGTGACAGAGAAAGAAAAAGAGAGTGAGAGAGAGAGAGAGAGAGAGAGAGAGAGAGAGAGAGAGAGAGAGAGAGAGAGAGACAGATAGACAAGAGACAGAAAGCGAGAGAGAGAGAAAGAGAGAGAAAGGGAGAAATGCAAGTAAGAGGACATACCTGAGAGGGAGAAAGAGAGAGAGAGAGAGGGACATAAAGCTAAAAGGGGAAATAAATGAAACAGATTTACTAGTGACACAGAGTATGAGAGAGAGTGAGTGAGAGAGAGAGAGAGAGAGAGAGAGAGAGAGAGACAGACAGACAGACAGACAGACAGACAGACCGACAGACAGACAGACAGACAGACAGACAGACAGACAGACCGACAGACAGACAGACAGAGACAGACAGAGGGAGATGGGAGGAGAGAGGGGAGAGAGCGTCAGAGAGAGAGAGATAGAGTGAGAGAGCAAGAGCGTGAGTGCGATAGAGAGAGAAACAGACAGTCAAACAGCAAGTGAGGGACAGAGAGAGAGTGAAAAGGAGAAATAATTGTAAACAGAGATGTGTGAGGGAGAGAGCGAAATAAAATTAGAGAGAGAGAGAGAGAGAGAAGGAGAGAGAATGAGAAATAGAGAGAGAGACACAGAGCAAGACAGTGAGAGAGACAGATAGAGAGGGAGAGAATGAGAGAGTGGGTGTGTGTGAGAGAGAGAGAGAGAGCGACAAAGAGACAAAGAGAGAGACAGACAGAAAGGGTGAGATAGAGAGAGAGCGAAAAATAGAAATGCATGTAAGCAGACATATCTAAGAGAGAGAAAGAGAGAGAGAGAGTGACATAAATCTAAATGTGGAAATAAATGAAACAGATTTCCTAGTGAGAGAGAGAGAGAAAGAGAGAGAGAGAAAGAGAGAGAGAGAGAGAAGTGAGAGAGAGAAAGAGAGAGAGAGTGAGAGAGAGAAACACAGACAGTCAGACAGCAAGTGAGAGACAGAGAGAAGGCATAAAGGAGAAATAATTGTAAACAGAGATGCGTGAGGGAGAGAGCGAAATAAAGAGAGAGAGGGTGAGAGAAAGAAAAAGAGAGAGGGAGAGACAGGGCTTGACAGAGAGAGAGACAGAAAGGGAGAGAGAGAGAAAGAGAGAGAAAAGGATAAATGCATGTAAGCAGACATACCTGAGAGAAAGAAAGAGAAAGAGAGAGAGAGGGAGAGGGACACAGACAGTCAGACAGCAAGTGAGAGACAGAGAGAGGGCGTAAAGGAGAAGTAATTGAAAACAGAGATGCACGAGGGAGAGAGCGAAATAAAGAGACAGAAGGTTAGAGAAAGAGAAAGAGAAAGAGCGAGATAGAGATTGACAGTGAGAGAGACAGAAAAAGAAAGAGAGACACACAGAGGTGTGAGAGAGAGAAAATGAGAGAGACAGACAGACAGAGAGACAGAAAGGGAGAGAGGGAGAAAGAGAGAGAAAAGGATAAATGCATGTAATCAGACATCCCTGAGAGGGTGAAAGAGAGAGAGAGTGGGACATAAAGCTAAAAGGGGAAATAAATGAAACAGATTTACTAGTGACAGAGAGAGAGAGAGAGAGAGAGAGAGAGAGAGAGAGCGAGAGAGACAGAGAGAGAGAGAGAGAGAGAGAGAGAGAGTGGGAGAGAGGGAGAGAAAGAGAGAGAGATACAGACAGACAGACTGACAGGCAGACAGCAAGGGAGAAAGAGAGAGATTTAATAGTGACAGAGAGAGAGAAAGAGAGAGAATGAGAGAAACAGAGAGAGAGAGAGACAGAGAGACATAAAGGGAGAGACAGTGTGAGCGAAAATGCAAAATGCATGGAAGCAGACATACCTGAGGGATAAAGAGAGAGAGAGATGGACATACAGCTAAAAGTGGTAATAAATGAAACAAATTTACTAGTGACAGAGAGAGAGAGAGAGAGAGAGAGAGAGAGAGAGAGAGAAAGAGAGAGAGAGGGAGAGAGAAAGAGCGGAGGTGGAAGAGAGAGAGAGAGGGAGAGGGAGAGACAGACAGACTGACTGACAGACAGACAGGAAGGGAGAAACAGAGAAAGAGTGCAGAAAGAAATGGATGTAAACAGACATACCTGAGAGAGAGAAAGAGAAAGAGAGAGAGAAAGAGGGAGAGGGAGATAGTGAGAGAGAGAGAAAGGGAGAGTGAGTCAGAGAGAGAGCAAGAGATGGAGAGAGAGAGGGGCAGAGAGAATGAGAGAGGGGGAGAGAGAGAGAGAGAGAGAGACTGACAGACAGACAGACAGACAGACAGACAGACAGACCGACAGACAGACAGACAGACAGACAGACAGAGGGAGATGGGAGGAGAGAGGGGAGAGAGCGTCAGAGTGAGAGAGATAGAGTGAGGGAGCAAGAGCGTGAGTGTGATAGAGAGAAAAACACACAGTCAAACAGCAAGAGAGGGACAGAGAGAGAGTGAAAAGGAGAAATATTTGTAAACAGAGATGTGTGAGGGAGAGAGCGAAATAAAATTAGAGAGAGATAGAGAGAGAAGGAGTGAGAATGATAAATAGACAGAGAGAGACACACGGAGCAAGACAGTGAGAGAGACAGATAGAGAGGGAGAGAATGAGAGAGTGGGTGTGTGTGAGAGAGAGAGAGAGCGACAAAGAGACAGACAGACAGACAGAAAGGGTGAGACAGAGAGAGATCGATAAATAGAAATGCATGTAAGCAGACATACCTAAGAGAGAGAAAGAGAGAGAGAGTTACATAAATCTAAAAGCGGAGATAAATGAAACAGATTTCCTAGTGAGAGAGAGAGAGAAAGAGAGAGAGAGAGAGAAGTGAGAGAGAGAAAGAGAGAGAGAGTGAGAGAGAGAAACACAGACAGTCAGACAGCAAGTGAGAGACAGAGAGAAGGCATAAAGGAGAAATAATTGTAAACAGAGATGCGTGAGGGAGAGAGCGAAATAAAGAGAGAGAGGGTGAGAGAAAGAAAAAGAGAGAGGGAGAGACAGGGCTTGACAGAGAGAGAGACAGAAAGGGTGAGAGAGAGAAAGAGAGAGAAAAGGATAAATGCATGTAAGCAGACATACCTGAGAGGGAGAAAGAGAGAGAGAGTGGAACATAAAGCATAAAGGGGAAATAAATGAAACAGATTTACTAGTGACAGAGAAAGAAAAAGAGAGTGAGAGAGAGAGAGAGAGAGAGAGAGAGAGAGAGAGAGAGAGAGAGAGAGAGAGAGAGAGAGAGACAGATAGACAAGAGACAGAAAGCGAGAGAGAGAGAAAGAGAGAGAAAGGGAGAAATGCAAGTAAGAGGACATACCTGAGAGGGAGAAAGAGAGAGAGAGAGAGGGACATAAAGCTAAAAGGGGAAATAAATGAAACAGATTTACTAGTGACACAGAGTATGAGAGAGAGTGAGTGAGAGAGAGAGAGAGAGAGAGAGAGAGAGAGAGACAGACAGACAGACAGACAGACAGACAGACCGACAGACAGACAGACAGACAGACAGACAGACAGACAGACCGACAGACAGACAGACAGAGACAGACAGAGGGAGATGGGAGGAGAGAGGGGAGAGAGCGTCAGAGAGAGAGAGATAGAGTGAGAGAGCAAGAGCGTGAGTGCGATAGAGAGAGAAACAGACAGTCAAACAGCAAGTGAGGGACAGAGAGAGAGTGAAAAGGAGAAATAATTGTAAACAGAGATGTGTGAGGGAGAGAGCGAAATAAAATTAGAGAGAGAGAGAGAGAGAGAAGGAGAGAGAATGAGAAATAGAGAGAGAGACACAGAGCAAGACAGTGAGAGAGACAGATAGAGAGGGAGAGAATGAGAGAGTGGGTGTGTGTGAGAGAGAGAGAGAGAGCGACAAAGAGACAAAGAGAGAGACAGACAGAAAGGGTGAGATAGAGAGAGAGCGAAAAATAGAAATGCATGTAAGCAGACATATCTAAGAGAGAGAAAGAGAGAGAGAGAGTGACATAAATCTAAATGTGGAAATAAATGAAACAGATTTCCTAGTGAGAGAGAGAGAGAAAGAGAGAGAGAGAAAGAGAGAGAGAGAGAGAAGTGAGAGAGAGAAAGAGAGAGAGAGTGAGAGAGAGAAACACAGACAGTCAGACAGCAAGTGAGAGACAGAGAGAAGGCATAAAGGAGAAATAATTGTAAACAGAGATGCGTGAGGGAGAGAGCGAAATAAAGAGAGAGAGGGTGAGAGAAAGAAAAAGAGAGAGGGAGAGACAGGGCTTGACAGAGAGAGAGACAGAAAGGGAGAGAGAGAGAAAGAGAGAGAAAAGGATAAATGCATGTAAGCAGACATACCTGAGAGGGAGAAAGAGAGAGAGAGTGGAACATAAAGCTTAAAGGGGAAATAAATGAAACAGATTTACTAGTGACAGAGAAAGAAAAAGAGAGTGAGAGAGAGAGAGAGAGAGAGAGAGAGAGAGAGAGAGAGAGAGAGACAGACAGACAGACAGACAGACAGACAGACAGACAGATAGACAAGAGACAGACAGAAAGAGGTAAATGGGAGGAGAGAGGGGAGAGAGTGACAGAGAGAGAGAGATAGAGTGAGGGAGCAAGAGCGTGAGTGCGATAGAGAGAAAAACACACAGTCAAACAGCAAGAGAGGGACAGAGAGAGAGTGAAAAGGAGAAATATTTGTAAACAGAGATGTGTGAGGGAGAGAGCGAAATAAAATTAGAGAGAGATAGAGAGAGAAGGAGTGAGAATGAGAAATAGACAGAGAGAGACACACAGAGCAAGACAGTGAGAGAGACAGATAGAGAGGGAGAGAATGAGAGAGTGGGTGTGTGTGTGAGAGAGAGAGAGAGCGACAAAGAGACAAAGAGAGAGACAGACAGAAAGGGTGAGATAGAGAGAGAGCGAAAAATAGAAATGCATGTAAGCAGACATACCTAAGAGAGAGAAAGAGAGAGAGAGAGTGACATAAATATAAATGTGGAAATAAATGAAACAGATTTCCTAGTGAGAGAGAGAGAGAAAGAGAGAGAGAGAAAGAGAGAGAGAGAGAGAAGTGAGAGAGAGAAAGAGAGAGAGAGTGAGAGAGAGAAACACAGACAGTCAGACAGCAAGTGAGAGACAGAGAGAAGGCATAAAGGAGAAATAATTGGAAACAGAGATGCGTGAGGGAGAGAGCGAAATAAAGAGAGAGAGGGTGAGAGAAAGAAAAAGAGAGAGGGAGAGACACGGCTTGACAGAGAGAGAGACAGAAAGGGTGAGAGAGAGAAAGAGAGAGAAAAGGATAAATGCATGTAAGCAGACATACCTGAGAGGGAGAAAGAGAGAGAGAGTGGAACATAAAGCTTAAAGGGGAAATAAATGAAACAGATTTACTAGTGACAGAGAAAGAAAAAGAGAGTGAGAGAGAGAGAGAGAGAGAGAGAGAGAGAGAGAGAGAGAGATAGAGAGAGAGAGAGACAGATAGACAAGAGACAGAAAGCGAGAGAGAGAGAAAGAGAGAGAAAGGGAGAAATGCAAGTAAGAGGACATACCTGAGAGGGAGAAAGAGAGAGAGAGAGAGGGACATAAAGCTAAAAGGGGAAATAAATGAAACAGATTTACTAGTGACACAGAGTATGAGAGAGAGTGAGTGAGAGAGAGAGAGAGAGAGAGAGAGAGAGAGACAGACAGACAGACAGACAGACAGACAGACAGACAGACCGACAGACAGACAGACAGACAGACAGACAGACAGACAGACCGACAGACAGACAGACAGAGACAGACAGAGGGAGATGGGAGGAGAGAGGGGAGAGAGCGTCAGAGAGAGAGAGATAGAGTGAGAGAGCAAGAGCGTGAGTGCGATAGAGAGAGAAACAGACAGTCAAACAGCAAGTGAGGGACAGAGAGAGAGTGAAAAGGAGAAATAATTGTAAACAGAGATGTGTGAGGGAGAGAGCGAAATAAAATTAGAGAGAGAGAGAGAGAGAGAAGGAGAGAGAATGAGAAATAGACAGAGAGAGAGACACAGAGCAAGACAGTGAGAGAGACAGATAGAGAGGGAGAGAATGAGAGAGTGGGTGTGTGTGAGAGAGAGAGAGAGAGCGACAAAGAGACAAAGAGAGAGACAGACAGAAAGGGTGAGATAGAGAGAGAGCGAAAAATAGAAATGCATGTAAGCAGACATACCTAAGAGAGAGAAAGAGAGAGAGAGAGTGACATAAATCTAAATGTGGAAATAAATGAAACAGATTTCCTAGTGAGAGAGAGAGAGAAAGAGAGAGAGAGAAAGAGAGAGAGAGAGAGAAGTGAGAGAGAGAAAGAGAGAGAGAGTGAGAGAGAGAAACACAGACAGTCAGACAGCAAGTGAGAGACAGACAGAAGGCATAAAGGAGAAATAATTGTAAACAGAGATGCGTGAGGGAGAGAGCGATATAAAGAGAGAGAGGGTGAGAGAAAGAAAAAGAGAGAGGGAGAGACAGGGCTTGACAGAGAGAGAGACAGAAAGGGAGAGAGAGAGAAAGAGAGAGAAAAGGATAAATGCATGTAAGCAGACATACCTGAGAGGGAGAAAGAGAGAGAGAGTGGAACATAAAGCTTAAAGGGGAAATAAATGAAACAGATTTACTAGTGACAGAGAAAGAAAAAGAGAGTGAGAGAGAGAGAGAGAGAGAGAGAGAGAGAGAGAGAGAGACAGACAGACAGACAGACAGACAGATAGACAAGAGACAGAAAGCGAGAGAGAGAGAAAGAGAGAGAAAGGGAGAAATGCAAGTAAGAAGACATACCTGAGAGGGAGAAAGAGAGAGAGAGAGAGACATAAAGCTAAAAGGGGAAATAAATGAAACAGATTTACTAGTGACACACAGTATGAGGGAGAGTGAATGAGAGATAGAGAGAGAGAGAGAGAGAGAGAGACAGACAGACAGACAGACAGACAGACAGACAGTCCGTCAGACAGACAGACAGACAGACAGACAGAAAGAGGTAAATGGGAGGAGAGAGGGGAGAGAGTGACAGAGAGAGAGAGATAGAGTGAGGGAGCAAGAGCGTGAGTGCGATAGAGAGAAAAACACACAGTCAAACAGCAAGAGAGGGACAGAGAGAGAGTGAAAAGGAGAAATATTTGTAAACAGAGATGTGTGAGGGAGAGAGCGAAATAAAATTAGAGAGAGATAGAGAGAGAAGGAGTGAGAATGAGAAATAGACAGAGAGAGACACACAGAGCAAGACAGTGAGAGAGACAGATAGAGAGGGAGAGAATGAGAGAGTGGGTGTGTGTGAGAGAGAGAGAGAGCGACAAAGAGACAGAGAGACAGACAGAAAGGGTGAGAAAGAGAGAGAGCGATAAATAGAAATGCATGTAAGCAGACATACCTAAGAGAGAGAAAGAGAGAGAGAGAGTTACATAAATCTAAAAGTGGAAATAAATGAAACAGATTTCCTATTGAGAGAGAGAGAGAAAGAGAGAGAGAGAGAGAGAAAGAGAGAGAGAGAGAAGTGAGAGAGAGAAAGAGAGAGAGAGTGAGAGAGAGAAACACAAATAGTCAGACAGCAAGCGAGAGACAGAGAGAGGGCATAAAGGAGAAATAATTGTAAACAGAGATGCGTGAGGGAGAGAGCGAAATAAAGAGAGAGAGGGTGAGAGAAAGAAAAAGAGAGAGGGAGAGATAGAGATTGACAGTGAGAGAGACAGAAAAAGAAAGAGAGAGACACAGAGGTGTGAGAGAGAGAGAATGAGAGAGACAGACAGACAGAGAGACAGAAAGGGAGAGAGGGAGAAAGAGAGAGAAAAGGATAAATGCATGTAAGCAGACATACCTGTGAGAGAGAAAAAGAGAGATTTAGGGACATAAAGCTAAAAGGGGAAATAAATAAAACAGATTTGCTAGTGACAGAGAGAGAGAGAGAGAGAGAGAGAGAGAGAGAGAGCGAGAGAGACAGAGAGAGAGAGAGAGAGAGAGAGAGAGAGTGGGAGAGAGGGAGAGAAAGAGAGAGAGATACAGACAGACAGACTGACAGGCAGACAGCAAGGGAGAAAGAGAGAGATTTAATAGTGACAGAGAGAGAGAAAGAGAGAGAATGAGAGAAACAGAGAGAGAGAGAGACAGAGAGACATAAAGGGAGAGACAGTGTGAGCGAAAATGCAAAATGCATGGAAGCAGACATACCTGAGGGATAAAGAGAGAGAGAGATGGACATACAGCTAAAAGTGGTAATAAATGAAACAAATTTACTAGTGACAGAGAGAGAGAGAGAGAGAGAGAGAGAGAGAGAGAGAGAAAGAGAGAGAGAGGGAGAGAGAAAGAGCGGAGGTGGAAGAGAGAGAGAGAGGGAGAGGGAGAGACAGACAGACTGACTGACAGACAGACAGGAAGGGAGAAACAGAGAAAGAGTGCAGAAAGAAATGGATGTAAACAGACATACCTGAGAGAGAGAAAGAGAAAGAGAGAGAGAAAGAGGGAGAGGGAGATAGTGAGAGAGAGAGAAAGGGAGAGTGAGTCAGAGAGAGAGCAAGAGATGGAGAGAGAGAGGGGCAGAGAGAATGAGAGAGGGGGAGAGAGAGAGAGAGAGAGAGACTGACAGACAGACAGACAGACAGACAGACAGACAGACCGACAGACAGACAGACAGACAGACAGACAGAGGGAGATGGGAGGAGAGAGGGGAGAGAGCGTCAGAGTGAGAGAGATAGAGTGAGGGAGCAAGAGCGTGAGTGTGATAGAGAGAAAAACACACAGTCAAACAGCAAGAGAGGGACAGAGAGAGAGTGAAAAGGAGAAATATTTGTAAACAGAGATGTGTGAGGGAGAGAGCGAAATAAAATTAGAGAGAGATAGAGAGAGAAGGAGTGAGAATGATAAATAGACAGAGAGAGACACACGGAGCAAGACAGTGAGAGAGACAGATAGAGAGGGAGAGAATGAGAGAGTGGGTGTGTGTGAGAGAGAGAGAGAGCGACAAAGAGACAGACAGACAGACAGAAAGGGTGAGACAGAGAGAGATCGATAAATAGAAATGCATGTAAGCAGACATACCTAAGAGAGAGAAAGAGAGAGAGAGTTACATAAATCTAAAAGCGGAGATAAATGAAACAGATTTCCTAGTGAGAGAGAGAGAGAAAGAGAGAGAGAGAGAGAAGTGAGAGAGAGAAAGAGAGAGAGAGTGAGAGAGAGAAACACAGACAGTCAGACAGCAAGTGAGAGACAGAGAGAAGGCATAAAGGAGAAATAATTGTAAACAGAGATGCGTGAGGGAGAGAGCGAAATAAAGAGAGAGAGGGTGAGAGAAAGAAAAAGAGAGAGGGAGAGACAGGGCTTGACAGAGAGAGAGACAGAAAGGGTGAGAGAGAGAAAGAGAGAGAAAAGGATAAATGCATGTAAGCAGACATACCTGAGAGGGAGAAAGAGAGAGAGAGTGGAACATAAAGCATAAAGGGGAAATAAATGAAACAGATTTACTAGTGACAGAGAAAGAAAAAGAGAGTGAGAGAGAGAGAGAGAGAGAGAGAGAGAGAGAGAGAGAGAGAGAGAGAGAGAGAGAGAGAGAGAGACAGATAGACAAGAGACAGAAAGCGAGAGAGAGAGAAAGAGAGAGAAAGGGAGAAATGCAAGTAAGAGGACATACCTGAGAGGGAGAAAGAGAGAGAGAGAGAGGGACATAAAGCTAAAAGGGGAAATAAATGAAACAGATTTACTAGTGACACAGAGTATGAGAGAGAGTGAGTGAGAGAGAGAGAGAGAGAGAGAGAGAGAGAGAGACAGACAGACAGACAGACAGACAGACAGACCGACAGACAGACAGACAGACAGACAGACAGACAGACAGACCGACAGACAGACAGACAGAGACAGACAGAGGGAGATGGGAGGAGAGAGGGGAGAGAGCGTCAGAGAGAGAGAGATAGAGTGAGAGAGCAAGAGCGTGAGTGCGATAGAGAGAGAAACAGACAGTCAAACAGCAAGTGAGGGACAGAGAGAGAGTGAAAAGGAGAAATAATTGTAAACAGAGATGTGTGAGGGAGAGAGCGAAATAAAATTAGAGAGAGAGAGAGAGAGAGAAGGAGAGAGAATGAGAAATAGAGAGAGAGACACAGAGCAAGACAGTGAGAGAGACAGATAGAGAGGGAGAGAATGAGAGAGTGGGTGTGTGTGAGAGAGAGAGAGAGAGCGACAAAGAGACAAAGAGAGAGACAGACAGAAAGGGTGAGATAGAGAGAGAGCGAAAAATAGAAATGCATGTAAGCAGACATATCTAAGAGAGAGAAAGAGAGAGAGAGAGTGACATAAATCTAAATGTGGAAATAAATGAAACAGATTTCCTAGTGAGAGAGAGAGAGAAAGAGAGAGAGAGAAAGAGAGAGAGAGAGAGAAGTGAGAGAGAGAAAGAGAGAGAGAGTGAGAGAGAGAAACACAGACAGTCAGACAGCAAGTGAGAGACAGAGAGAAGGCATAAAGGAGAAATAATTGTAAACAGAGATGCGTGAGGGAGAGAGCGAAATAAAGAGAGAGAGGGTGAGAGAAAGAAAAAGAGAGAGGGAGAGACAGGGCTTGACAGAGAGAGAGACAGAAAGGGAGAGAGAGAGAAAGAGAGAGAAAAGGATAAATGCATGTAAGCAGACATACCTGAGAGGGAGAAAGAGAGAGAGAGTGGAACATAAAGCTTAAAGGGGAAATAAATGAAACAGATTTACTAGTGACAGAGAAAGAAAAAGAGAGTGAGAGAGAGAGAGAGAGAGAGAGAGAGAGAGAGAGAGAGAGAGAGACAGACAGACAGACAGACAGACAGACAGACAGACAGATAGACAAGAGACAGACAGAAAGAGGTAAATGGGAGGAGAGAGGGGAGAGAGTGACAGAGAGAGAGAGATAGAGTGAGGGAGCAAGAGCGTGAGTGCGATAGAGAGAAAAACACACAGTCAAACAGCAAGAGAGGGACAGAGAGAGAGTGAAAAGGAGAAATATTTGTAAACAGAGATGTGTGAGGGAGAGAGCGAAATAAAATTAGAGAGAGATAGAGAGAGAAGGAGTGAGAATGAGAAATAGACAGAGAGAGACACACAGAGCAAGACAGTGAGAGAGACAGATAGAGAGGGAGAGAATGAGAGAGTGGGTGTGTGTGTGAGAGAGAGAGAGAGCGACAAAGAGACAAAGAGAGAGACAGACAGAAAGGGTGAGATAGAGAGAGAGCGAAAAATAGAAATGCATGTAAGCAGACATACCTAAGAGAGAGAAAGAGAGAGAGAGAGTGACATAAATATAAATGTGGAAATAAATGAAACAGATTTCCTAGTGAGAGAGAGAGAGAAAGAGAGAGAGAGAAAGAGAGAGAGAGAGAGAAGTGAGAGAGAGAAAGAGAGAGAGAGTGAGAGAGAGAAACACAGACAGTCAGACAGCAAGTGAGAGACAGAGAGAAGGCATAAAGGAGAAATAATTGGAAACAGAGATGCGTGAGGGAGAGAGCGAAATAAAGAGAGAGAGGGTGAGAGAAAGAAAAAGAGAGAGGGAGAGACACGGCTTGACAGAGAGAGAGACAGAAAGGGTGAGAGAGAGAAAGAGAGAGAAAAGGATAAATGCATGTAAGCAGACATACCTGAGAGGGAGAAAGAGAGAGAGAGTGGAACATAAAGCTTAAAGGGGAAATAAATGAAACAGATTTACTAGTGACAGAGAAAGAAAAAGAGAGTGAGAGAGAGAGAGAGAGAGAGAGAGAGAGAGAGAGAGAGAGATAGAGAGAGAGAGAGACAGATAGACAAGAGACAGAAAGCGAGAGAGAGAGAAAGAGAGAGAAAGGGAGAAATGCAAGTAAGAGGACATACCTGAGAGGGAGAAAGAGAGAGAGAGAGAGGGACATAAAGCTAAAAGGGGAAATAAATGAAACAGATTTACTAGTGACACAGAGTATGAGAGAGAGTGAGTGAGAGAGAGAGAGAGAGAGAGAGAGAGAGAGACAGACAGACAGACAGACAGACAGACAGACAGACAGACCGACAGACAGACAGACAGACAGACAGACAGACAGACAGACCGACAGACAGACAGACAGAGACAGACAGAGGGAGATGGGAGGAGAGAGGGGAGAGAGCGTCAGAGAGAGAGAGATAGAGTGAGAGAGCAAGAGCGTGAGTGCGATAGAGAGAGAAACAGACAGTCAAACAGCAAGTGAGGGACAGAGAGAGAGTGAAAAGGAGAAATAATTGTAAACAGAGATGTGTGAGGGAGAGAGCGAAATAAAATTAGAGAGAGAGAGAGAGAGAGAAGGAGAGAGAATGAGAAATAGACAGAGAGAGAGACACAGAGCAAGACAGTGAGAGAGACAGATAGAGAGGGAGAGAATGAGAGAGTGGGTGTGTGTGAGAGAGAGAGAGAGAGCGACAAAGAGACAAAGAGAGAGACAGACAGAAAGGGTGAGATAGAGAGAGAGCGAAAAATAGAAATGCATGTAAGCAGACATACCTAAGAGAGAGAAAGAGAGAGAGAGAGTGACATAAATCTAAATGTGGAAATAAATGAAACAGATTTCCTAGTGAGAGAGAGAGAGAAAGAGAGAGAGAGAAAGAGAGAGAGAGAGAGAAGTGAGAGAGAGAAAGAGAGAGAGAGTGAGAGAGAGAAACACAGACAGTCAGACAGCAAGTGAGAGACAGACAGAAGGCATAAAGGAGAAATAATTGTAAACAGAGATGCGTGAGGGAGAGAGCGATATAAAGAGAGAGAGGGTGAGAGAAAGAAAAAGAGAGAGGGAGAGACAGGGCTTGACAGAGAGAGAGACAGAAAGGGAGAGAGAGAGAAAGAGAGAGAAAAGGATAAATGCATGTAAGCAGACATACCTGAGAGGGAGAAAGAGAGAGAGAGTGGAACATAAAGCTTAAAGGGGAAATAAATGAAACAGATTTACTAGTGACAGAGAAAGAAAAAGAGAGTGAGAGAGAGAGAGAGAGAGAGAGAGAGAGAGAGAGAGAGACAGACAGACAGACAGACAGACAGATAGACAAGAGACAGAAAGCGAGAGAGAGAGAAAGAGAGAGAAAGGGAGAAATGCAAGTAAGAAGACATACCTGAGAGGGAGAAAGAGAGAGAGAGAGAGACATAAAGCTAAAAGGGGAAATAAATGAAACAGATTTACTAGTGACACACAGTATGAGGGAGAGTGAATGAGAGATAGAGAGAGAGAGAGAGAGAGAGAGACAGACAGACAGACAGACAGACAGACAGACAGTCCGTCAGACAGACAGACAGACAGACAGACAGAAAGAGGTAAATGGGAGGAGAGAGGGGAGAGAGTGACAGAGAGAGAGAGATAGAGTGAGGGAGCAAGAGCGTGAGTGCGATAGAGAGAAAAACACACAGTCAAACAGCAAGAGAGGGACAGAGAGAGAGTGAAAAGGAGAAATATTTGTAAACAGAGATGTGTGAGGGAGAGAGCGAAATAAAATTAGAGAGAGATAGAGAGAGAAGGAGTGAGAATGAGAAATAGACAGAGAGAGACACACAGAGCAAGACAGTGAGAGAGACAGATAGAGAGGGAGAGAATGAGAGAGTGGGTGTGTGTGAGAGAGAGAGAGAGCGACAAAGAGACAGAGAGACAGACAGAAAGGGTGAGAAAGAGAGAGAGCGATAAATAGAAATGCATGTAAGCAGACATACCTAAGAGAGAGAAAGAGAGAGAGAGAGTTACATAAATCTAAAAGTGGAAATAAATGAAACAGATTTCCTATTGAGAGAGAGAGAGAAAGAGAGAGAGAGAGAGAGAAAGAGAGAGAGAGAGAAGTGAGAGAGAGAAAGAGAGAGAGAGTGAGAGAGAGAAACACAAATAGTCAGACAGCAAGCGAGAGACAGAGAGAGGGCATAAAGGAGAAATAATTGTAAACAGAGATGCGTGAGGGAGAGAGCGAAATAAAGAGAGAGAGGGTGAGAGAAAGAAAAAGAGAGAGGGAGAGATAGAGATTGACAGTGAGAGAGACAGAAAAAGAAAGAGAGAGACACAGAGGTGTGAGAGAGAGAGAATGAGAGAGACAGACAGACAGAGAGACAGAAAGGGAGAGAGGGAGAAAGAGAGAGAAAAGGATAAATGCATGTAAGCAGACATACCTGTGAGAGAGAAAAAGAGAGATTTAGGGACATAAAGCTAAAAGGGGAAATAAATAAAACAGATTTGCTAGTGACAGAGTGAGTGAGAGAGAGAGAGGGGGTGAGAGAGAGATAGGGATAGAGATTTTGTGAGAGAGAGAGAGAGAGTGATAGAGAAAGAGCGGAGGTGGAAGAGAGAGAGAGAGGGAGAGGGAGAGACAGACAGACTGACTGACAGACAGACAGGAAGGGAGAAACAGAGAAAGAGTGCAGAAAGAAATGGATTTAAACAGACATACCTGAGAGAGAGAAAGAGAAAGAGAGAGAGAAAGAGGGAGAGGGAGATAGTGAGAGAGAGAGAAAGGGAGAGTGAGTCAGAGAGAGAGCAAGAGATGGAGAGAGAGAGGGGCAGAGAGAATGAGAGAGGGGGAGAGAGAGAGAGAGAGAGAGAGAGACAGACAGACAGACAGACAGACAGACAGACAGACCGACAGACAGACAGACAGACAGACAGACAGAGGGAGATGGGAGGAGAGAGGGGAGAGAGCGTCAGAGTGAGAGAGATAGAGTGAGGGAGCAAGAGCGTGAGTGTGATAGAGAGAAAAACACACAGTCAAACAGCAAGAGAGGGACAGAGAGAGAGTGAAAAGGAGAAATATTTGTAAACAGAGATGTGTGAGGGAGAGAGCGAAATAAAATTAGAGAGAGATAGAGAGAGAAGGAGTGAGAATGAGAAATAGACAGAGAGAGACACACAGAGCAAGACAGTGAGAGAGACAGATAGAGAGGGAGAGAATGAGAGAGTGGGTGTGTGTGAGAGAGAGAGAGAGCGACAAAGAGACAGACAGACAGACAGAAAGGGTGAGACAGAGAGAGATCGATAAATAGAAATGCATGTAAGCAGACATACCTAAGAGAGAGAAAGAGAGAGAGAGAGTTACATAAATCTAAAAGCGGAAATAAATGAAACAGATTTCCTAGTGAGAGAGAGAGAGAAAGAGAGAGAGAGAGAGAAGTGAGAGAGAGAAAGAGAGAGAGAGTGAGAGAGAGAAACACAGACAGTCAGACAGCAAGTGAGAGACAGAGAGAAGGCATAAAGGAGAAATAATTGTAAACAGAGATGCGTGAGGGAGAGAGCGAAATAAAGAGAGAGAGGGTGAGAGAAAGAAAAAGAGAGAGGGAGAGACAGGGCTTGACAGAGAGAGAGACAGAAAGGGAGAGAGAGAGAAAGAGAGAGAAAAGGATAAATGCATGTAAGCAGACATACCTGAGAGGGAGAAAGAGAGAGAGAGTGGAACATAAAGCTTAAAGGGGAAATAAATGAAGCAGATTTACTAGTGACAGAGAAAGAAAAAGAGAGTGAAAGAGAGAGAGAGAGAGAGAGAGAGAGACAGACAGACAGACAGACAGACAGACAGACAGATAGACAAGAGACAGAAAGCGAGAGAGAGAGAAAGAGAGAGAAAGGGAGAAATGCAAGTAAGAAGACATACCTGAGAGGGAGAAAGAGAGAGAGAGAGAGACATAAAGCTAAAAGGGGAAATAAATGAAACAGATTTACTAGTGACACACAGTATGAGGGAGAGTGAATGAGAGATAGAGAGAGAGAGAGAGAGAGAGAGACAGACAGACAGACAGACAGACAGACAGACAGTCCGTCAGACAGACAGACAGACAGACAGACAGAAAGAGGTAAATGGGAGGAGAGAGGGGAGAGAGTGACAGAGAGAGAGAGATAGAGTGAGGGAGCAAGAGCGTGAGTGCGATAGAGAGAAAAACACACAGTCAAACAGCAAGAGAGGGACAGAGAGAGAGTGAAAAGGAGAAATATTTGTAAACAGAGATGTGTGAGGGAGAGAGCGAAATAAAATTAGAGAGAGATAGAGAGAGAAGGAGTGAGAATGAGAAATAGACAGAGAGAGACACACAGAGCAAGACAGTGAGAGAGACAGATAGAGAGGGAGACAATGAGAGAGAGGGTGTGTGTGAGAGAGAGAGAGAGCGACAAAGAGACAGAGAGACAGACAGAAAGGGTGAGAAAGAGAGAGAGCGATAAATAGAAATGCATGTAAGCAGACATACCTAAGAGAGAGAAAGAGAGAGAGAGAGTTACATAAATCTAAAAGTGGAAATAAATGAAACAGATTTCCTATTGAGAGAGAGGGAGAAAGAGAGAGAGAGAGAGAGAAAGAGAGAGAGAGAGAGAAGTGAGAGACAGAAAGAGAGAGAGAGTGAGAGAGAGAAACACAAACAGTCAGACAGCAAGCGAGAGACAGAGAGAGGGCATAAAGGAGAAATAATTGTAAACAGAGATGCGTGAGGGAGAGAGCGAAATAAAGAGAGAGAGGGTGAGAGAAAGAAAAAGAGAGAGGGAGAGATAGAGATTGACAGTGAGAGAGACAGAAAAAGAAAGAGAGAGACACAGAGGTGTGAGAGAGAGAGAATGAGAGAGACAGACAGACAGAGAGACCGAAAGGGAGAGAGGGAGAAAGAGAGAGAAAAGGATAAATGCATGTAAGCAGACATACCTGTGAGAGAGAAAAAGAGAGATTTAGGGACATAAAGCTAAAAGGGGAAATAAATAAAACAGATTTACTAGTGACAGAGTGAGTGAGAGAGAGAGAGGGGGTGAGAGAGAGATAGGGATAGAGATTGTGAGAGAGAGAGAGAGAGAGTGATAGAGAAAGAGCGGAGGTGGAAGAGAGAGAGAGAGGGAGAGGGAGAGACAGACAGACTGACTGACAGACAGACTGGAAGGGAGAAACAGAGAAAGAGTGCAGAAAGAAATGGATTTAAACAGACATACCTGAGAGAGAGAAAGAGAAAGAGAGAGAGAAAGAGGGAGAGGGAGATAGTGAGAGAGAGAGAAAGGGAGAGTGAGTCAGAGAGAGAGCAAGAGATGGAGAGAGAGAGGGGCAGAGAGAATGAGAGAGGGGGAGAGAGAGAGAGAGAGAGAGAGAGACAGACAGACAGACAGACAGACAGACAGACAGACCGACAGACAGACAGACAGACAGACAGACAGAGGGAGATGGGAGGAGAGAGGGGAGAGAGCGTCAGAGTGAGAGAGATAGAGTGAGGGAGCAAGAGCGTGAGTGTGATAGAGAGAAAAACACACAGTCAAACAGCAAGAGAGGGACAGAGAGAGAGTGAAAAGGAGAAATATTTGTAAACAGAGATGTGTGAGGGAGAGAGCGAAATAAAATTAGAGAGAGATAGAGAGAGAAGGAGTGAGAATGAGAAATAGACAGAGAGAGACACACAGAGCAAGACAGTGAGAGAGACAGATAGAGAGGGAGAGAATGAGAGAGTGGGTGTGTGTGAGAGAGAGAGAGAGCGACAAAGAGACAGACAGACAGACAGAAAGGGTGAGACAGAGAGAGATCGATAAATAGAAATGCATGTAAGCAGACATACCTAAGAGAGAGAAAGAGAGAGAGAGAGTTACATAAATCTAAAAGCGGAAATAAATGAAACAGATTTCCTAGTGAGAGAGAGAGAGAAAGAGAGAGAGAGAGAGAAGTGAGAGAGAGAAAGAGAGAGAGAGTGAGAGAGAGAAACACAGACAGTCAGACAGCAAGTGAGAGACAGAGAGAAGGCATAAAGGAGAAATAATTGTAAACAGAGATGCGTGAGGGAGAGAGCGAAATAAAGAGAGAGAGGGTGAGAGAAAGAAAAAGAGAGAGGGAGAGACAGGGCTTGACAGAGAGAGAGACAGAAAGGGAGAGAGAGAGAAAGAGAGAGAAAAGGATAAATGCATGTAAGCAGACATACCTGAGAGGGAGAAAGAGAGAGAGAGTGGAACATAAAGCTTAAAGGGGAAATAAATGAAGCAGATTTACTAGTGACAGAGAAAGAAAAAGAGAGTGAAAGAGAGAGAGAGAGAGAGAGAGAGAGACAGACAGACAGACAGACAGACAGACAGACAGATAGACAAGAGACAGAAAGCGAGAGAGAGAGAAAGAGAGAGAAAGGGAGAAATGCAAGTAAGAAGACATACCTGAGAGGGAGAAAGAGAGAGAGAGAGAGACATAAAGCTAAAAGGGGAAATAAATGAAACAGATTTACTAGTGACACACAGTATGAGGGAGAGTGAATGAGAGATAGAGAGAGAGAGAGAGAGAGACAGACAGACAGACAGACAGACAGACAGACAGACAGTCCGTCAGACAGACAGACAGACAGACAGACAGAAAGAGGTAAATGGGAGGAGAGAGGGGAGAGAGTGACAGAGAGAGAGAGATAGAGTGAGGGAGCAAGAGCGTGAGTGCGATAGAGAGAAAAACACACAGTCAAACAGCAAGAGAGGGACAGAGAGAGAGTGAAAAGGAGAAATATTTGTAAACAGAGATGTGTGAGGGAGAGAGCGAAATAAAATTAGAGAGAGATAGAGAGAGAAGGAGTGAGAATGAGAAATAGACAGAGAGAGACACACAGAGCAAGACAGTGAGAGAGACAGATAGAGAGGGAGACAATGAGAGAGTGGGTGTGTGTGAGAGAGAGAGAGAGCGACAAAGAGACAGAGAGACAGACAGAAAGGGTGAGAAAGAGAGAGAGCGATAAATAGAAATGCATGTAAGCAGACATACCTAAGAGAGAGAAAGAGAGAGAGAGAGTTACATAAATCTAAAAGTGGAAATAAATGAAACAGATTTCCTATTGAGAGAGAGGGAGAAAGAGAGAGAGAGAGAGAGAAAGAGAGAGAGAGAGAGAAGTGAGAGAGAGAAAGAGAGAGAGAGTGAGAGAGAGAAACACAAACAGTCAGACAGCAAGCGAGAGACAGAGAGAGGGCATAAAGGAGAAATAATTGTAAACAGAGATGCGTGAGGGAGAGAGCGAAATAAAGAGAGAGAGGGTGAGAGAAAGAAAAAGAGAGAGGGAGAGATAGAGATTGACAGTGAGAGAGACAGAAAAAGAAAGAGAGAGACACAGAGGTGTGAGAGAGAGAGAATGAGAGAGACAGACAGACAGAGAGACAGAAAGGGAGAGAGGGAGAAAGAGAGAGAAAAGGATAAATGCATGTAAGCAGACATACCTGTGAGAGAGAAAAAGAGAGATTTAGGGACATAAAGCTAAAAGGGGAAATAAATAAAACAGATTTACTAGTGACAGAGTGAGTGAGAGAGAGAGAGGGGGTGAGAGAGAGATAGGGATAGAGATTGTGAGAGAGAGAGAGAGAGAGTGATAGAGAAAGAGCGGAGGTGGAAGAGAGAGAGAGAGGGAGAGGGAGAGACAGACAGACTGACTGACAGACAGACTGGAAGGGAGAAACAGAGAAAGAGTGCAGAAAGAAATGGATTTAAACAGACATACCTGAGAGAGAGAAAGAGAAAGAGAGAGAGAAAGAGGGAGAGGGAGATAGTGAGAGAGAGAGAAAGGGAGAGTGAGTCAGAGAGAGAGCAAGAGATGGAGAGAGAGAGGGGCAGAGAGAATGAGAGAGGGGGAGAGAGAGAGAGAGAGAGAGAGAGACAGACAGACAGACAGACAGACAGACAGACAGACCGACAGACAGACAGACAGACAGACAGACAGAGGGAGATGGGAGGAGAGAGGGGAGAGAGCGTCAGAGTGAGAGAGATAGAGTGAGGGAGCAAGAGCGTGAGTGTGATAGAGAGAAAAACACACAGTCAAACAGCAAGAGAGGGACAGAGAGAGAGTGAAAAGGAGAAATATTTGTAAACAGAGATGTGTGAGGGAGAGAGCGAAATAAAATTAGAGAGAGATAGAGAGAGAAGGAGTGAGAATGAGAAATAGACAGAGAGAGACACACAGAGCAAGACAGTGAGAGAGACAGATAGAGAGGGAGAGAATGAGAGAGTGAGTGTGTGTGAGAGAGAGAGCGACAAAGAGACAGACAGACAGACAGAAAGGGTGAGACAGAGAGAGATCGATAAATAGAAATGCATGTAAGCAGACATACCTAAGAGAGAGAAAGAGAGAGAGAGAGTTACATAAATCTAAAAGCGGAAATAAATGAAACAGATTTCCTAGTGAGAGAGAGAGAGAAAGAGAGAGAGAGAGAGAAGTGAGAGAGAGAAAGAGAGAGAGAGTGAGAGAGAGAAACACAGACAGTCAGACAGCAAGTGAGAGACAGAGAGAAGGCATAAAGGAGAAATAATTGTAAACAGAGATGCGTGAGGGAGAGAGCGAAATAAAGAGAGAGAGGGTGAGAGAAAGAAAAAGAGAGAGGGAGAGACAGGGCTTGACAGAGAGAGAGACAGAAAGGGAGAGAGAGAGAAAGAGAGAGAAAAGGATAAATGCATGTAAGCAGACATACCTGAGAGGGAGAAAGAGAGAGAGAGTGGAACATAAAGCTTAAAGGGGAAATAAATGAAGCAGATTTACTAGTGACAGAGAAAGAAAAAGAGAGTGAAAGAGAGAGAGAGAGAGAGAGAGAGAGAGACAGACAGACAGACAGACAGACAGACAGACAGACAGACATATAGACAAGAGACAGAAAGCGAGAGAGAGAGAAAGAGAGAGAAAGGGAGAAATGCAAGTAAGAGGACATACCTGAGAGGGAGAAAGAGAGAGAGAGAGACGGACATAAAGCTAAAAGGGGAAATAAATGAAACAGATTTACTAGTGACACAGAGTATGAGAGAGAGTGAGTGAGAGAGAGAGAGAGAGAGAGAGAGAGAGAGAGACAGACAGACAGACAGACAGACAGACAGACAGACAGACAGACAGACAGACAGACAGACAGACCGACAGACAGACAGACAGACAGACAGACAGACAGACAGACCGACAGACAGACAGACAGACAGACAGACAGAGGGAGATGGGAGGAGAGAGGGGAGAGAGCGTCAGAGAGAGAGATAGAGTGAGAGAGCAAGAGCGTGAGTGCGATAGAGAGAGAAACAGACAGTCAAACAGCAAGTGAGGGACAGAGAGAGAGTGAAAAGGAGAAATAATTGTAAACAGAGATGTGTGAGGGAGAGAGCGAAATAAAATTAGAGAGAGAGAGAGAGAGAAGGAGAGAGAATGAGAAATAGACAGAGAGAGAGACACAGAGCAAGACAGTGAGAGAGACAGATAGAGAGGGAGAGAATGAGAGAGTGGGTGTGTGTGAGAGAGAGAGAGAGAGCGACAAAGAGACAAAGAGAGAGACAGACAGAAAGGGTGAGATAGAGAGAGAGCGAAAAATAGAAATGCATGTAAGCAGACATACCTAAGAGAGAGAAAGAGAGAGAGAGAGTGACATAAATCTAAATGTGGAAATAAATGAAACAGATTTCCTAGTGAGAGAGAGAGAGAAAGAGAGAGAGAGAAAGAGAGAGAGAGAGAGAAGTGAGAGAGAGAAAGAGAGAGAGAGTGAGAGAGAGAAACACAGACAGTCAGACAGCAAGTGAGAGACAGAGAGAAGGCATAAAGGAGAAATAATTGTAAACAGAGATGCGTGAGGGAGAGAGCGAAATAAAGAGAGAGAGGGTGAGAGAAAGAAAAAGAGAGAGGGAGAGACAGGGCTTGACAGAGAGAGAGACAGAAAGGGAGAGAGAGAGAAAGAGAGAGAAAAGGATAAATGCATGTAAGCAGACATACCTGAGAGGGAGAAAGAGAGAGAGAGTGGAACATAAAGCTTAAAGGGGAAATAAATGAAACAGATTTACTAGTGACAGAGAAAGAAAAAGAGAGTGAGAGAGAGAGAGAGAGAGAGAGAGGGAGAGAGAGAGACAGAGAGAGAGAGAGAGAGACAGACAGACAGACAGATAGACAAGAGACAGAAAGCGAGAGAGAGAGAAAGAGAGAGAAAGGGAGAAATGCAAGTAAGAAGACATACCTGAGAGGGAGAAAGAGAGAGAGAGAGGGACATAAAGCTAAAAGGGGAAATAAATGAAACAGATTTACTAGTGACACACAGTATGAGGGAGAGTGAATGAGAGAGAGAGAGAGAGAGAGAGAGAGACAGACAGACAGACAGACAGACAGACAGACAGACAGACATATAGACAAGAGACAGAAAGCGAGAGAGAGAGAAAGAGAGAGAAAGGGAGAAATGCAAGTAAGAGGACATACCTGAGAGGGAGAAAGAGAGAGAGAGAGACGGACATAAAGCTAAAAGGGGAAATAAATGAAACAGATTTACTAGTGACACAGAGTATGAGAGAGAGTGAGTGAGAGAGAGAGAGAGAGAGAGAGAGAGAGAGACAGACAGACAGACAGACAGACAGACAGACAGACCGACAGACAGACAGACAGACAGACAGACAGACAGACAGACCGACAGACAGACAGACAGACAGACAGACAGAGGGAGATGGGAGGAGAGAGGGGAGAGAGCGTCAGAGAGAGAGAGATAGAGTGAGAGAGCAAGAGCGTGAGTGCGATAGAGAGAGAAACAGACAGTCAAACAGCAAGTGAGGGACAGAGAGAGAGTGAAAAGGAGAAATAATTGTAAACAGAGATGTGTGAGGGAGAGAGCGAAATAAAATTAGAGAGAGAGAGAGAGAGAGAAGGAGAGAGAATGAGAAATAGACAGAGAGAGAGACACAGAGCAAGACAGTGAGAGAGACAGATAGAGAGGGAGAGAATGAGAGAGTGGGTGTGTGTGAGAGAGAGAGAGAGAGCGACAAAGAGACAAAGAGAGAGACAGACAGAAAGGGTGAGATAGAGAGAGAGCGAAAAATAGAAATGCATGTAAGCAGACATACCTAAGAGAGAGAAAGAGAGAGAGAGAGTGACATAAATCTAAATGTGGAAATAAATGAAACAGATTTCCTAGTGAGAGAGAGAGAGAAAGAGAGAGAGAGAAAGAGAGAGAGAGAGAGAAGTGAGAGAGAGAAAGAGAGAGAGAGTGAGAGAGAGAAACACAGACAGTCAGACAGCAAGTGAGAGACAGAGAGAAGGCATAAAGGAGAAATAATTGTAAACAGAGATGCGTGAGGGAGAGAGCGAAATAAAGAGAGAGAGGGTGAGAGAAAGAAAAAGAGAGAGGGAGAGACAGGGCTTGACAGAGAGAGAGACAGAAAGGGAGAGAGAGAGAAAGAGAGAGAAAAGGATAAATGCATGTAAGCAGACATACCTGAGAGGGAGAAAGAGAGAGAGAGTGGAACATAAAGCTTAAAGGGGAAATAAATGAAACAGATTTACTAGTGACAGAGAAAGAAAAAGAGAGTGAGAGAGAGAGAGAGAGAGAGAGAGGGAGAGAGAGAGACAGAGAGAGAGAGAGAGAGAGAGACAGACAGACAGATAGACAAGAGACAGAAAGCGAGAGAGAGAGAAAGAGAGAGAAAGGGAGAAATGCAAGTAAGAAGACATACCTGAGAGGGAGAAAGAGAGAGAGAGAGGGACATAAAGCTAAAAGGGGAAATAAATGAAACAGATTTACTAGTGACACACAGTATGAGGGAGAGTGAATGAGAGAGAGAGAGAGAGAGAGAGAGAGAGAGAGAGAAAGACAGACAGACAGACAGACAGACAGACAGTCCGTCAGACAGACAGACAGACAGACAGACAGAAAGAGGTAAATGGGAGGAGAGAGGGGAGAGAGCGACAGAGAGAGAGAGATAGAGTGAGGGAGCAAGAGCGTGAGTGCGATAGAGAGAAAAACACACAGTCAAACAGCAAGAGAGGGACAGAGAGAGAGTGAAAAGGAGAAATATTTGTAAACAGAGATATGTGAGGGAGAGAGCGAAATAAAATTAGAGAGAGATTGAGAGAGAAGGAGTGAGAATGAGAAATAGACAGAGAGAGACACACAGAGCAAGACAGTGAGAGAGACAGATAGAGAGGGAGACAATGAGAGAGTGGGTGTGTGTGAGAGAGAGAGAGAGCGACAAAGAGACAGACAGACAGACAGAAAGGGTGAGAAAGAGAGAGAGCGATAAATAGAAATGCATGTAAGCAGACATACCTAAGAGAGAGAAAGAGAGAGAGAGAGTTACATAAATCTAAAAGTGGAAATAAATGAAACAGATTTCCTATTGAGAGAGAGAGAGAAAGAGAGAGAGAGAGAGAGAAAGAGAGAGAGAGAGAGAAGTGAGAGAGAGAAAGAGAGAGAGAGTGAGAGAGAGAAACACAAACAGTCAGACAGCAAGCGAGAGACAGAGAGAGGGCATAAAGGAGAAATAATTGTAAACAGAGATGCGTGAGGGAGAGAGCGAAATAAAGAGAGAGAGGGTGAGAGAAAGAAAAAGAGAGAGGGAGAGATAGAGATTGACAGTGAGAGAGACAGAAAAAGAAAGAGAGAGACACAGAGGTGTGAGAGAGAGAGAATGAGAGAGACAGACAGACAGAGAGACAGAAAGGGAGAGAGGGAGAAAGAGAGAGAAAAGGATAAATGCATGTAAGCAGACATACCTGTGAGAGAGAAAAAGAGAGATTTAGGGACATAAAGCTAAAAGGGGAAATAAATAAAACAGATTTACTAGTGACAGAGTGAGTGAGAGAGAGAGAGGGGGTGAGAGAGAGATAGGGATAGAGATTGTGAGAGAGAGAGAGAGAGAGAGTGATAGAGAAAGAGCGGAGGTGGAAGAGAGAGAGAGAGGGAGAGGGAGAGACAGACAGACTGACTGACAGACAGACAGGAAGGGAGAAACAGAGAAAGAGTGCAGAAAGAAATGGATTTAAACAGACATACCTGAGAGAGAGAAAGAGAAAGAGAGAGAGAAAGAGGGAGAGGGAGATAGTGAGAGAGAGAGAAAGGGAGAGTGAGTCAGAGAGAGAGCAAGAGATGGAGAGAGAGAGGGGCAGAGAGAATGAGAGAGGGGGAGAGAGAGAGAGAGAGAGAGACAGACAGACAGACAGACAGACAGACAGACAGACAGACCGACAGACAGACAGACAGACAGACAGACAGAGGGAGATGGGAGGAGAGAGGGGAGAGATCGTCAGAGTGAGAGAGATAGAGTGAGGGAGCAAGAGCGTGAGTGTGATAGAGAGAAAAACACACAGTCAAACAGCAAGAGAGGGACAGAGAGAGAGTGAAAAGGAGAAATATTTGTAAACAGAGATGTGTGAGGGAGAGAGCGAAATAAAATTAGAGAGAGATAGAGAGAGAAGGAGTGAGAATGAGAAATAGACAGAGAGAGACACACAGAGCAAGACAGTGAGAGAGACAGATAGAGAGGGAGACAATGAGAGAGTGGGTGTGTGTGAGAGAGAGAGAGAGCGACAAAGAGACAGACAGACAGACAGAAAGGGTGAGACAGAGAGAGATCGATAAATAGAAATGCATGTAAGCAGACATACCTAAGAGAGAGAAAGAGAGAGAGAGAGTTACATAAATCAAAAAGCGGAAATAAATGAAACAGATTTCCTAGTGAGAGAGAGAGAGAAAGAGAGAGAGAGAGAGAAGTGAGAGAGAGAAAGAGAGAGAGAGTGAGAGAGAGAAACACAGACAGTCAGACAGCAAGTGAGAGACAGAGAGAAGGCATAAAGGAGAAATAATTGTAAACAGAGATGCGTGAGGGAGAGAGCGAAATAAAGAGAGAGAGGGTGAGAGAAAGAAAAAGAGAGAGGGAGAGACAGGGCTTGACAGAGAGAGAGACAGAAAGGGAGAGAGAGAGAAAGAGAGAGAAAAGGATAAATGCATGTAAGCAGACATACCTGAGAGGGAGAAAGAGAGAGAGAGTGGAACATAAAGCTTAAAGGGGAAATAAATGAAACAGATTTACTAGTGACAGAGAAAGAAAAAGAGAGTGAGAGAGAGAGAGAGAGAGAGAGAGAGAGAGAGAGAGAGAGAGAGACAGACAGACAGACAGACAGACAGACAGACAGACAGACAGACCGACAGACAGACAGACAGACAGACAGACAGAGGGAGATGGGAGGAGAGAGGGGAGAGAGCGTCAGAGAGAGAGAGATAGAGTGAGAGAGCAAGAGCGTGAGTGCGATAGAGAGAGAAACAGACAGTCAAACAGCAAGTGAGGGACAGAGAGAGAGTGAAAAGGAGAAATAATTGTAAACAGAGATGTGTGAGGGAGAGAGCGAAATAAAATTAGAGAGAGAGAGAGAGAGAGAAGGAGAGAGAATGAGAAATAGACAGAGAGAGAGACACAGAGCAAGACAGTGAGAGAGACAGATAGAGAGGGAGAGAATGAGAGAGTGGGTGTGTGTGAGAGAGAGAGAGAGAGCGACAAAGAGACAAAGAGAGAGACAGACAGAAAGGGTGAGATAGAGAGAGAGCGAAAAATAGAAATGCATGTAAGCAGACATACCTAAGAGAGAGAAAGAGAGAGAGAGTTACATAAATCTAAATGTGGAAATAAATGAAACAGATTTCCTAGTGAGAGAGAGAGAGAAAGAGAGAGAGAGAAAGAGACAGAGAGAGAGAAGTGAGAGAGAGAAAGAGAAAGAGAGAGAGAGTGAGAGAGAGAAACACAGACAGTCAGACAGCAAGTGAGAGACAGAGAGAAGGCATAAAGGAGAAATAATTGTAAACAGAGATGCGTGAGGGAGAGAGCGAAATAAAAAGAGAGAGGGTGAGAGAAAGAAAAACAGAGAGGGAGAGACAGGGCTTGACAGAGAGAGAGACAGAAAGGGAGAGAGAGAGAAAGAGAGAGAAAAGGATAAATGCATGTAAGCAGACATACCTGAGAGGGAGAAAGAGAGAGAGAGTGGAACATAAAGATTAAAGGGGAAATAAATGAAACAGATTTACTAGTGACAGAGAAAGAAAAAGAGAGTGAGAGAGAGAGAGAGAGAGAGAGAGAGAGAGAGAGAGAGAGAGAGAGAGAGAGAGAGAGAGACAGATAGACAAGAGACAGAAAGCGAGAGAGAGAGAAAGAGAGAGAAAGGGAGAAATGCAAGTAAGAAGACATACCTGAGAGGGAGAAAGAGAGAGAGAGAGAGACATAAAGCTAAAAGGGGAAATAAATGAAACAGATTTACTAGTGACACACAGTATGAGGGAGAGTGAATGGGAGATAGAGAGAGAGAGAGAGAGAGAGAGAGACAGACAGACAGACAGACAGACAGACAGACAGTCCGTCAGACAGACAGACAGACAGACTGACAGAAGGAGGTAAATGGGAGGAGAGAGGGGAGAGAGCGACAGAGAGAGAGAGATAGAGTGAGGGAGCAAGAGCGTGAGTGCGATAGAGAGAAAAACACACAGTCAAACAGCAAGAGAGGGACAGAGAGAGAGTGAAAAGGAGAAATATTTGTAAACAGAGATGTGTGAGGGAGAGAGCGAAATAAAATTAGAGAGAGATAGAGAGAGAAGGAGTGAGAATGAGAAATAGACAGAGAGAGACACACAGAGCAAGACAGTGAGAGAGACAGATAGAGAGGGAGACAATGAGAGAGTGGGTGTGTGTGAGAGAGAGAGAGAGCGACAAAGAGACAGACAGACAGACAGAAAGGGTGAGAAAGAGAGAGAGCGATAAATAGAAATGCATGTAAGCAGACATACCTAAGAGAGAGAAAGAGAGAGAGAGAGTTACATAAATCTAAAAGTGGAAATAAATGAAACAGATTTCCTATTGAGAGAGAGAGAGAAAGAGAGAGGGAGAGATAGAGATTGACAGTGAGAGAGACAGAAAAAGAAAGAGAGAGACACAGAGGTGTGAGAGAGAGAGAATGAGAGAGACAGACAGACAGAGAGACAGAAAGGGAGAGAGGGAGAAAGAGAGAGAAAGGATAAATGCATGTGAGCAGACATACCTGTGAGAGAGAAAAAGAGAGATTTAGGGACATAAAGCTAAAAGAAGAAATAAATAAAACAGATTTACTAGTGACAGAGTGAGTGAGAGAGAGAGAGGGGGTGAGAGAGAGATAGGGATAGAGATTGTGAGAGAGAGAGAGAGAGAGAGAGAGAGAGAAAGAGGGGAGGTGGAAGAGAGAGATAGGAAGAGGAGAGACAGACAGACAGACTGACAGACAGACTAGAAGGGAGAAACAGAGAGAGAGAGCAGAAAGAAATGAATGTAAACAGACATACCTGAGAGAAAGAAAGAGAAAGAGAGAGAGAGGGAGAGGGACACAGACAGTCAGACAGCAAGTGAGAGACAGTGAGAGGGCGTAAAGGAGAAGTAATTGAAAACAGAGATGCACGAGGGAGAGAGCGAAATAAAGAGACAGAAGGTTAGAGAAAGAGAAAGAGAGAGAGCGAGGTAGAGATTGACAGTGAGAGAGACAGGAAAAAGATAAGAGAGAGACACAGAGGTGTGAGAGAGAGAGAATGAGAGAGACAGACAGACAGAGAGACAGAAAGGGAGAGAGGGAGAGAGAGAAAAGGATAAATGCATGTAATCAGACATCCCTGAGAGGGAGAAAGAGAGAGAGAGTGGGACATAAAGCTAAAAGGGGGAAATA